>NC_089790.1:8855000-8857500 GCF_040412425.1 Macrobrachium rosenbergii | reverse complement strand
ACTTCAAGTTCCGATACTCGATATATATTTTGTAAGTCATACCGATTTTTAGTTTTCTGTGAAAGAATACTACTGAGATGACTGTTTGTCTGTCCGTCCATACTTTTTCTGTCCGCCCTCAGATCTTAAAAACTACTGAGGCAGAGGGCTGCAAATTGGGATGTCGATCATCCACCCTCCAACCATCAAACATACCAAATTGCAGCCCTCTGGCCTTAGTAGTTTTTATTTTATTTAAGGTTAAAGTTAGCCATGATCATGCGTCTGGCACCGCTATAGGTGCCAACAACACAGGGCCGTGGCTGGGAGTTTCATACAGCATTATACACTGTACAGAAAACTCGACTGCGCCGGAGAAACTTCGCCGCAATTTTTACTCGTTCTATGCTGAGGCTTGAATAAATCAAGTACCTAAAAAAACCAGAAATCTATTTACACATCCAGAAGGCATCTCATCTATTAGCATGTCTGCACAACAAACAGAAATATTATCTATATTATTAAGAGAGACCTGCATGAATGGACTACAACATCCCACGCTGCGTGCAAGACAAAATACTGCCAAAGATTTTTTCCAAAATGTCCCTACTGCAACCATCTGAGCTTAACTGATATTCTGGCGGTTGGCTTTTTAATGGGCAGTGGGAGTAAAAAAAAATAGCTTTTCGAAAGAAAGAGAGACAGAGAAAGAGAGAAAAAAGAAACTCATTACATCTTCAATCTGATAATCCAGACGTCACGACTGAATAAGAATCCTTTGCAAATTTCATTCACTTTGGTCTGCATATTCTCGGTAAAAGATGTCTCCTTCTTAGACACTTGGGTGCGAAAATGAAGGAGGAATAACATTTCACAAAAGAGATTTTTTGTTAATTATGCTTTAAATTAGATTTTTTTTCCCGAAAAGGTACTGTGCGACATTATTAATATGGACCGCAGTGGTATATCACCGAAGAGAAAAATGAAGTAATTTTATATTTGCACTGTTAAGGTGAGAAAACACTTGTTTCGTCATCAAAGATATCTCAGGTCTTAAGATATATGAGTGTGAAATGAGTTTTTCTTTTTAATGTGAAATGATTATTACGTAGTAAAACCGCGCAAAAGAGCTACGCAGGCCTACAGCTATTTTTAAGAAAGCATCCTGCAATTATCACGTAAAAAAAAACTTTTGTTAAGAAAAGAATATATAGATAAATGCGTTACTATATCCGAAAAAGAATTGACACTCCAGCCATGTTGCCCGGTATTCTGAAACAGCGGGTAAATCACAGCAGACTTTCGTGGGCATTCGCTTCAATAGATTTCAAAATCCGTTCCCTTTGCATCTACTATGCACTGCTGATTTTTCAGTTATTATTTTCCCTTCAAATCTTTGTCAAAACGACGACTAAGCGCACCTTTGTGGACCATCGGTTTCCACAAAAATCTTGGGAGGCAGCGGGGAAAAAAACGCAGCACCCTCGACAACCCCCTCCCCCAGGAGGACGGAGGAGGAAAATAAAACGAGGAAAAATAAAGTAAAGAAAAGGGAAAAGCCACCGAAACCGAAAAAGACCCTTGTCATGGATCCCGCGTGAATTGGGACCCAGCAAAAGCCTTGTATATGAATTTACCAAATCTCTTGCATCTGTTGTGTCACTTGCATTATTTAAAAGCGATTCTATAGCCGATGTAAAGGCTCACCAATAAAAAAATAGACGAGGAAAGAAAAAAACAAATATATATATATATATAGGCTTAAAAATCATATAATCCTTCAACGGCGTATTTGAGCAATCAGTCAGCCTCGAGGATTTGTTCATGGCGGAACCTGAAAAATATTCCGAAATCCCGACGGTAGGAGCTTCAAGACCTTTGAAATTGTCTGCTGCGTCAGCCCGCCTTCGGCCGCCTCTCCCTCTGGTAGCAGATGGACATGTCTGGGTGGGACTGATGTTACAGTTTCTACGTGTCGTCATGTACCGACACAGTGACAAAACTCAAATGTATGAGTTGCTTCTCCCGTCGAATCACTCGCCCCCTTGATGTCAAACTTTGTTACGTCCAATGAATATCATATAACAACGTGATTTTAAAACCTAGTTGAGCCGATCTTGCCATGATGTCAAACACATACAGGATATGTCCATTCAGATGAGTTAATTTCTAATCGACGTCAGGTAACGTCAAAACATCAAGGCTAAGTGAATGAGATGTTCCTCCGTGACAGCTTAGCGTACGAAAGCATCACGTTAAATTCTACGGTAAACAGTACATTGAATGTCATTGCTCTTTTGACCATTTCTCTTTCATTTCAGTAACTGCAATTTTTCCCACGTCAAAAGACTCCGCGAAGAACGACGAACATCGAGAGGGGAAAAACCTCTCTACAGCCAAACACAGGTAATAAGAGAACCCACGAAAATGACCCGGAAATGAGTCCAACTTGGATTCACTTCAACTCCATCGAAAGGTCGCCTCCCTCCGCTCGTTCCGCAGCCTACTTCAGATACATTGT
>NC_089790.1:8845000-8850000 GCF_040412425.1 Macrobrachium rosenbergii | reverse complement strand
CAAATCCTACCATAGGGGAGTAGTGGTCTGGTCGACCACACCACGATTTTGCTCTATTAGGCTATTTCTGTCAGGTCTCTCATTTAGAAATATCCAAGATTTCTTTTGTAGAGCTCCCTACGTCTTTGGCAACACCATTAATGCTTTGCTTTACAGGTTTTAACTATGCCCCATTTTAGATGTACAATGTTTCTCATTAGAAGCATTAATATTTTCCTCTACCATTAGTACTACTCAGTTTGACAGCTTATCCACTGTGCTCTAACAAATAAATAACAAACAAATAAGTATTCATAAGCTAATAGAAGAGTTTGAAAATGTTTGCAAAGCAAGAAAGCTGAGAGTAAATGTGAGCAAGAATAAATTTATGAGAGTGAAAGGAAACTAGGAAGACTGATCAATGGATGGTGAGGTTGGGAAGAGTCTTGCAGTGGCTACGGAAGCCGTGGTTGGAACATACGACAGGAACGTTGAACCAACTCCTACTTTATAGAAGTAAAGCATGAATGGCGGACGGAGATTATTAGCATAAAATTACGTCGTGGAAGACGTAGTGAAATGGTGAGCACTGAAAGGGTTAATGTAGGAGAGAAAGACGAACCAGAGTATTATAAGAGCACATGGTCAGCTGGAGAAAATTGAAGATGGTAGGCTGGCAGAGTGCGTATCAATCATGTTAGGAGGAAAGGGAAGAGTAAATCCTAGACAGCTCTGAATCGTGAATTAGAGGAAGTACTGGAAAGATAGTCCTAAATAAGCAGGAGATATGAGAGTTAGTGATAGATAAAGGTAAATGCCACAATGTGTGTGTGTATGTGAGTGTGCTGGGTTTTACGAACTGCTATATATATATAGCCTATCAGCATAAATATGCCAATGCAGCGTTAATGAAAATTATATAAATATATATATATATATATATATATATATATATATATATATATATATATATATATATATATATATATATATATATATTATATATATAAATATATATAAATATATACACGCATACATACATATATAAAACGACATTTGTAGCTTCATGATTATTTATATATATATATATATATATATATATATATATATATATATATATATATATATATATATATATATTTATTTATATATAATCTCTCTCGAGGTACAAGGTGGCTGTAGAGAGTATGAAAATAATTATCTTAGCCATAATCTTAATTTAACTGCTAAATTACGCATTAATGCCTGTGAGGAAAAATCCTACATTAAACACTCCATAACACTACCTGGAAGGCTCACCAGCAGTGCGTCGATCCCCCGCACACTCTCGCTTCTGAGATCCCACAAGGTGCCTATGACCAGGAAGTTGACGACACCAAACCGAAGCAAATACAAACAAATTCAGTCGACGGAAGAATCGAGAGACGAGGCTTAAAACCCGGAGAGAGAGAGAGAGAGAGAGAGAGAGAGAGAGAGAGAGAGAGAGAGAGAGAGAGAGTTCCCGATGGGAAGAAGCTAATGGAGAGCAATCGATGGAAAAGAAGATACTGAAGGGAGGTATTTGTGTGGTGGGATGAAGGGAGGGTGGGGATGGGTATGGGTAGGAGGAGGAGGGGAGTAGGGAGGGGTGGAAAAGGAAAGGGAGTATAGTCTTCGGGTAATTGAGAGGAGGGGAGGAGAGTGGGGAGGGGGAGGGGGGGATTTGGTCTGGAATAGGGGGAGAGTTGGGGTTGGCGGTTAAGGGATTTTCTCCAATTACGGTGATGGTTCGCTGTGTCGAGAATTATCGTCCATAAAGTTATAGCATATCACCGTGGCTGCACTATATACTGCCGGGAGAGAGAGAGAGAGAGAGAGAGAGAGAGAGAGAGAGAGATAAAGGGAGAGAGAGAGAGAGAGAGTGAGAGGAGAGAAGTAAAGAAGGCGCGTTGATAGATCCCTCCCGGTGACAACATTGCTTACGGTATTACACTTCCTTTAAGGAGGTCTCGAGAAGACAATGATCAAGATTTTCTCGCTTTTTTTTTCCTTCACTTGTTTTTCCCTGTCGCCTTCTTGATTAATTTTTCACCATGCTACGACGTTTTTCCAATATATTCTGAAACTAAGCCTTTTCCACATTGCTAATACCATTTCCAAATTGGTCACTTGTGAAACTATTTTATTTTTTCACGTTGCAGATTCAATTCTAAGAAACCAAGAAATGGAAAGTAAGTTACAACAGATTAAATTCTAAGAAACCAAGAAATAGAAAGTAAGTTAAGGAGTATTTTCAGAAAATGCTCTGGAAAAGGGAAGTTGAACATTTGTCCTCATTGCTCTTGTTTAGGCAATTTGTATTTATTCTTCTTTGGTCCAACTTTTAATGGTCAAAAATATATTTTACGAATCTCATTTAAGTCGTCTAATCGATTTCTCTTGTCCATATCCTTTCTTTTATTAATATTCTTCGGCACTGAACTTCTTATACCCAATATTTTCTTTTGCTGACAATTTATTTTTGCTTTTTTTGGGAGGGTTGTCTTTTTTTTTTTTTTTTACTGCAGTTTAGTTGAAAGGAAGGTAAACATTTCTGTGCAGAATCAGTAATGAATGAAACCGTGCAACCATTTACTGTAACGTGGAAATGATTAATTACCCGTTCAAGATTCCAGCCCAAACTACTGTCGGACATAGACCAAATAAACAATATTTTAAATGAAGACCCAGGAAACATAATTACGGATATGAAGTCAATGACCCACTTCTTCTTTCTCTTTCTCTGCATCTTTTCCCACTTCCATGTGGGGGTCGACGTTTCTGACAGCTTTCCTCCTCCACCTGGCTCGGTCAAACACATCGTCCTCTGACATTATTGTTTGCCCCTCAGATCTTCTCTAACTACATCCATCCACCTTCGCTTCTTAGGTCTTCCTCTTGCTCTCCCACCAGGCACCTCCTTCTGCATCACTCTCCTCCTCCATATGTCTCATCCATTCTCATCACATGGCCATACCACTGCGGTCTTCTTTCCTGGACCTTCTTTGATAGTTCTACGACTTTAGTAGTTCCTCTTATTCTTTTATTTTTGATCCTGTCCATTTTTGTTGCTCCACACATCCACCTGAGCATTTTCATCTCTACTACATCCAATTTCTTCTCTTGCACTCTCTTTACCGGCCATGTTTCTGCTCCATACATCAAAGCTGGTCTCACTACTGTCATATACATTCTTCCTTTAACCTTTATCTTGATTCTGCGGTCGCACAAGACACCTGAAGTCGATGACCTACTTATTCAAGAAATATCAAGTCGATAAAATAGACCAATGCAAAAGTCTTGTCTTTATTCAAACCAGGAAATATCAAAGCCTGGAGTTTGCGAAAATGAAACAAGCAATCTATTGTGAGTCCCGTAACAGCTGACAGTTCTAAATAATGTTTTCAATAGATGGTCACTTTATAAAACCCGTAATGTTCTTGTCATTCAATTACCACATTTGGAAAACTAAGAATCTTGAATCGATAATAAATCTGTTGACCTAAACTAGTAAAAAGAAGTAGGTATCACTAATTAAGTTCAGGACAACCTCTTCCAAAGACAATGGTGGGTCAGTATAACAAAGAATTCAGTTCGTGCTCACTTTATGAACAAAGGTTCTTGTAGGCGGAAATGGGACGTTAATAATAAAACATCATCTCACAAACGCTTGCTGATATATATATATATATATATATATATATATATATATATATATATATATATAAATATACAGTATATTTTCAAACTAAGAAATCTTAGTGAATCTGTTGACCTAAACAGTAAAATAGGTATACAGCGTTAGTTGACAATGGTGGGTCGCAGGCAGGCGGCTTACTCTTCATCTCAAAGTATATGTTACTGATGGAGTGCAAATTGTTAATGATACAAATTGTGGCATATTATCCCAGGCTCCGTAGGCAGGGCATTGCGGCCACTGCACCTCACGTGGTGGTGCACTGTAGGCATTATGAAAGGGTGTTTGCAGAATCCCTTTCACTCCTAGCTGCATCCACTTTTTAGCCTTTTATTTCACCTCCATTCCTTTCTTCTGTCTGGCTGTCCAACCTCTTTAACTGTTACTTCTCAGGGTCAAATATGGATTTTCTCTCAGTTCCGCATTTATACCTTTGTGCTATATCTCCTTTATTTTCTGGATCTTTTTATCCTGCTGTTCAACCACTCTAACTCCCAGTGATTAGCGTGACAAACCTAAATTTCTTAAAAATCGTAATATCCTATGAAATGTTAGAGTGCGTGTAAATTCTAGGTACAGTAAGGGGGTTTGACACGATGCTGATGAGACCCCTGTGTGGATATATGAAATCGCTAATGATGTGAAAGCTTTCAGAAGGCGACCCAAAATAGTTGTCTATCTACCAGTTACTTCATTCATTGCTTAGGTCAATTGAATTTAACAGAATTGGCCTAAAGTATTCCGGCCTGCTCGGGGATCCAACTTGGTTCTTTCGCTGGTGAAGCGAACGTTATAATTTTGTGTGTGTGCGTGTATGCATATATCCACGCACTTACATACACGAAACGTTCACAGTCGCACATACATATGTAAAGAGTTAATAAGTACATACACATATATATAAATATGTATATAATATATACATACATACATACATATATATATATATATATATATATACAGTATATATATATATATATATATATATATATATATATATATACATATACTATATATACACACACACGCTTTCGCGTTTATGAGATATCCACATCCTTGTACAGTCATGAACATAAGTAAAACACTATCAGTAAAGAAAACGGGAATCGACACTTACAATCGACGCTGACTTGTATTCTTTTACTGACTATGGGAGGAACGCCGTTGCGAGCGATGCACAGGTACGCAGCCATGTCCATCCGACTTATCTTGTTCAGAGGCAAGTGAGCGCCATTGTATTCTCTCACTGCAAAACAAAAGAGAGAGGTTATTTATAAGAAAAGCAGTTCGTGATTTAATACGTAAT
>NC_089790.1:8830000-8840000 GCF_040412425.1 Macrobrachium rosenbergii | reverse complement strand
GTTAGACTGACCAAATTAAACTCATTTCCCGTTTTCTCAAATGACATGACAACGTTTTCCAAAAATTAAAAACAAGTTACCGTAAGCTCGTTCCCCGTTTTCTGTTAACTTCTTATTTTCCTAACTTAAGCTGAGCAGTGTTCAAGCGATGCTTCTCAATGTCATCGCTTAAGAATGTATATTTATCTGCCAGATTTACATTAAGTACTTTTATACATCTAAAATTGAGGTCATAATATCATATTTTATATGATGATGCGATGCATAAGCAATCTGGAAGGATTAATTTTTTGGATGGAGTATATATATATATATATATATATATATATATATATATATATATATATATATATATATATATATGTATATATATATATATATATATATATATATATATATATATATATATATATATGTAAATATACAAGCACACACATACAAGCATATGTATAATTTTACCAGGAGTATGTAAACTAAATATTCATAAGAGCATTTGGATACGTTTTCTTTTACCGACAACTTTCAATATTTATGATGAATAAGTCAAGATAAAGCAAGACTGAAGATAATTTTAAAATTTTTTTTTTTTAACTTTTTCATCATTCGAATAGGAAGAGATCTCAATTTACACAAAAATACTCATTTTATATATATATATATATATATATATATATATATATATATATATATATATATATATATATATGTGTATATGTATACACACACATATATATATATATATATATATGTGTGTGTGTGAGTGTATGTTGTGTAAATAATATCTAAGCACCAAAGTCCCGTGTATTCGAAGTCATAGCTGCTCAAATTCTAAAAGAATTTAAACCTTTTCTTTGGATAGTAATTGGAAATTACTTGCGAAGTTACATGAATAAATATAGTACGCATCTTGCGAACAGTTCAATTAGTTTCATCTTAATGATTCAATGTAAGGTTAATAATGATGCTATTAAGAAATAAAAAAAAATATTCATCAAGCGTTCAGAGCTATTTTGTATGAAATTTGAGAGTTACTGCTAACATAGCTTAGCCCCATTATATATGCTGAAGGTATTTAGTATATGTGGTTATGTGTGTATGTATGTGTGTGTGTGTGTATATATATACATATATGTACACATACATAATATATATATTATACATAAATATATATATATATACACATATATATATATATATATATATATATATATATATATATATATATATGTGTGTGTGTACACATACATACATATATATAATATTATACATATATATATATACATAAACACATATATATATATACATGTAAATTATACTTTTCATACATGCCGGTCATATCCCTAAATACAACACCGACCAAAGCACGAGACCGCGATCTCGTAAATCTCAAATACCCGAACACAGAAAATGACCTGACCTGAATTCTACCCTGTCAGGCATTTAACACATATTCCATTCATTCATTTATACCTCCATTCATTCTCAATTCGCCCACAGGGATCCACCTACTTAGTCACATTAATGGAATAGAATTTCAGAGGATTTTTGATCCCGAGAGGGGAATCCTTTACAGCAGTGATCCGGCTCACGGCATTTATTTATTTACTTTTGTAAGCATGGGAAGGTGATAAGGCTCTCTCTCTCTCTCTCTCTCTCTCTCTCTCTCTCTCTCTCTCTCTCTCTCTCTCTCTCAGGGCTGGTTATTGCATGAGACTGCAATACTTTATGCGCATTTGCGTCCCTCAGGCAGTATTTGTAATTAATCACCTTCCCTCTACTTGCACTTTAATGGCCTTTCTACTCATCTCCAGTGGTTTAATTGCTTGCTCTGTTTCTTTATCTCCCGACATTCTTCGGCTGCTCCCTTCCTTCGTCCTTTATTCTCTATCATCTGTTTCTCCCCTCCTTGCACCTATTTTTTTTTTTTTTCCTATCCGCTCCCTTTTTTTTTTTTTTTTTTTTTTTTACTTTTCATCTAGCGTCTTTCTCATATCGTTCCCCTTTCAGAATTGTTATTTGATAGCCGGATTATACACTGTCTCGAAGTCAAATGAATTTTCATCTTTTTTTTTTTCCCCGGCGGCACTTTTCGCGTCTATAACAATGGCCGAATTGCATTTTACATTCTAGGACTCGCTGGATATTTTATTTCCTCGGCGTTTATTGCCGAGCATTTAAATGTTTTCATTATCTCCAGATCCTCCGTTAGAATGAAAACGCACCAAAGAAGAAGAAGAAGAAGAAAACAAAATAAAGACGCGAGAGAGTTTTATATTTATATTGAAATCAGTGCGCTTTAGCATTCCAGAAGAATCTCTTGAGTTTCCCAGAGATTAAATCACCTTCAAGAAAAAAAAAAAAAAACTACCAAAATATAAACTCGATATCTGTGCCTTTGTGACTATCAGTTAGAATACCGTAAACACTGACTGTGACAGGAAAAGCAGTAAGAGTATTCTAGATGCACGAATTAATGGAAAGGAAAGACATTACGGAATTCTGACTTACGGAAAGCACAGCAATATCTTACGACAAGATGGGAAGGTTATCGGAATAATTTCATGTTTGTCGAGGGGAAATTTCAAATGATCCGGTAGGCTAGAGGTGAGTTCAGTAATGCATGTCAAATATCTTCATATTCATGCAAGAGTATTTATAAAATATTATAATTATGTTAGTGTAAACAGGACACGACTACTGAGAAAATATGTTTTCATATTCATGCAAGAATATTTATAAAGCATTATAATTATGTTAGTATAAATAGGACACGACTATTGATAGAAAATGTTTCATATTCATGCAAGAGTATTTATAAAATATTATAATTATCTTAGTGTAAACAGGACACGACTACTGAGAAAATATGTTTTCATATTCATGCAAGAATATTTATAAAGCATTATAATTATGTTAGTATAAATAGGACACGACTATTGAGAAAATATGTTTTCATATTCATGCAAGAATATTTATAAAGCATTATAATTATGTTAGTATAAATAGGACACGACTATTGAGAAAATATGTTTTCATATTAATGAAAGAATATTTATAAAATATTATAATTATCTTAGTGTAAACAGGACACGACTACTGAGAAAATATGTTTTCATATTCATGCAAGAATATTTATAAAGCATTATAATTATGTTAGTGCAAATAGGACACGACTACTGAGAAAATATGTTTATGTCTTTGTAACCGAATGTGAACACTTATTTTTTTGTATCCATAAAACATAAAGTAGTTATGCATACATATATACCAACATATAAAATAATCTAGTTTTACATCCATACACATATAAGTTTACAATTTTATTCATTCGTTTTCTAATTAAAAATAGCGGGGAGTGTGGGAGTGTGCCAACACAAACGCCGACAACATATACAAAAATAAATACGATAAATATGTCTACATAATTAAAAATAAGCAAGAACTCTAAGGAGCCTAGTTTCTTCGGCGCAATCGAGTTTTCTCTACAGCTGCTACAGCGTACAATCAAGGCCACCGACGATAGATCTATCTTTCGGTGGTCTCGGTATAATGCTGTGTGAGCCGCTGCCCATAGAACTTTAACCACGGCCCGGTGGTGGCCTGCCCTATATCGTTGCCAGAAGCACGGTCATGGCTGAATCTAACCTTAAATAAAATTAAACGACTGAGGCTAGAGGGCTGCAATTTGGTATGTTTGATGACTGGAGGGTGGATGACCAACATACTAATTTGCAGCTCTCTAGCCTTTGTAGCTTTTAAGATCTAAGGGTGGACAGAAAAAAAAGTGGGACGGACAGACAAAGCCGGCACAATAGTTTTCTTTCCAGAAAGCTAAGAAAGCAAGAACTCTAAAGAATCTAGCATATTCCAGTTTGGAAAAAACAAACCCAGCATGGTAAGGATCGTAGGGGAAAATACCTGCCACTGCCTCAGATCTTATAAATATAAGGATCTAGAAACAGATTAGATGTTCGAGACCATTTTGGGTTATGTGACTATGTGAGTATTGAACAACCGGCATAGTTCCCATTGCCAGGAGATCTTATACCATTACTCTGCCCGGAAAGGTCACGTGACCAGTGTTAGGGCATTGTATGTAACCACTGTCAGGTAGCATTGCTACATTCACAGGAATATGTTAAGAGCAGAATAATGCTCAAACTGAGAGAGAATGTAAGTAGGTACGTATGGACCGAAGGGTGTTGTAGAAAGAGGAATGAATAAATCATTTTAATGGAGCGAACTGATTCAGAATGTTCCGATATTGTTATGGGGCTGAGATGCCAGCTTACAGTACAGAATTAATCGCTCAGTTGCTCAAGAGTGAATAAATTAGGGAAGGTATTAAACAAGTAGCGAATGTGGATGTGCTAACAACAAATTGATATAAATGACCAGAAGAATTAATAACTGAGTAAATGAATTAATGGATATCTTAAGAGATAGCTTGTCTTAATGTGGAAGTTTTATATACAGTATATATATATATATATATATATATATATATATATATATATATATACACATATATATATAAATATATATATGTATATAGATATATTTTTAGCTTGATGATAAATAATATTGCCAAGGCCAGGTGAAACATATTTTATTTCGCGAGCTTTTGTACCTCGAAAGCTCGCGAAATTAAATAAAATATGTTCTACCTGGCCTTGGCAATATTATTTATTATCAAGCTAAGATTTCAAGTCGCTGCCGCATTACCGAGTGTGTGAATATATATATACATATATATATATATATATATATATATATATATATATATATATATATATATATATATATATATATATATAAATATATATATATATATATATATATATATATATATATATATATATATATATATATATATATATATATATATGTATATTATATATATATATATATATATATATATATATATATATATATATATATGTATCTATGATTGTGTGTGTGTAAACTTAACAAAACGAAATATTTCCATATATCATGATTAAAACCACTGAAAAAGAAGTTAATATATCACTAATACAAAAGTAATCGACCGTCAGTTTCAGTGAAAAGTTAATCACAAGCCAAGAAATTATACGCTAAACAAAAATGCCGCTAAAACACTCAATCTCTCTAATGAATGAAGCTGAACCTGTATTTACAAGTCAATCGATAGTAAAAAAAAAAGAAAAAAAGCTGCCATTGCTCACTGCTGAACATTCATTCATTAATCTTCATACACCACGAGTGAGTAAACTTCAAGGTCACGCTAATTTTAACTTCGACAAGTTGCTTTTATTTAGTCTGTTTTTCTCTTATACAAATCTAGTTACCCACCTATATTAATTTTAGCGTAAGTGTACAGTTAGTCCTAGGATATATGTTTGGTCTCCTGTCGGAGTTATTGAAAATAATTAATAATTCGGAAGACATGTGAGATAGGTTAGACAGTCCTAAAATGGATGCATAGATGGGCTTGAAGAGGTTGGGATAGAATGGCTTAATATCCCACCTAAGATGTGAGAGAGAGGCAAGGTGAGGTTGTACAGAAGGAGCAGTTTGCGTTATTATATCTTTACCGACGCTTGCTTGAACATAACTGTGATACCATGGATTAATAGCATTTCTTATTAATATCCAATCTCCAGCCTGTGAATGTGTTAGAGAGAGAGAGAGAGAGAGAGAGAGAGAGAGAGAGAGAGAGAGAGAGAGAGAGAGAGAGATGATTCCTTTACATCCCTCATGAGGTGAGCAACGACTCTTTCTGAAATAAGAAGAAAATTATAAAAGAAAGCTAAAGAAAATCCCTTGGTAAGAGTTAAAAAAAAATTCATGAGAAATGGTTTGATTGATATCCTCATAACTTTTCTTCCTATCTGGGCTGAGCCTCAAACTTCCCCCTTTTTTTTTTTTTGTCCTTTCTCTGCTTTCTTGGGGCCTGGGCTAGAGAGGGGCAGTAGCATGACTGTCCCAATATCATCTGACTGTTCCATATATCATGATATATAGAATTATTTCGTTTGTCAAGTTTACAAACACACATCTGTCCAAAAATGTAAATAAGGTTTGTGTCTGTCATCGAACGTATAAATTCCCGTGCACCTCTCTAAGATATTGTCAAGCAGTGAGGAAACAGAGTGAGGAGGAGGAGGGGGAGGAGGAGAGGGAAGGGGAAGGGGTGACAATTATTCTACCTCGTATCTCCAATTTCCAGTCCCTGTCGTGAGAGGTCTTGGCCATCTCTTTGTTCTCGTCCTCCTCATCACTTTCCTAATGGAAGAGTCCCAACATAATTGCTTTAATCTAACACGATCTGAGCTTTCATTTCGGAAGTGCCTCCGCCCGCGAAGCACCTACCCTCTTCCTTCACTCGCTGCCCCATCTTTCGACGGCTGAGCTGCGCCGAGGATGCTGTGTCACGCTTGCCAGCCCCTACTTCCGAACTTCGAGCTCGGCCTCGAGCTCAAGTCTTAGTTCGAGAACGTCGTATCTGATGCGCACATAAACAAAAACTAAACGTAAACAACGCAAGATGGACAAAACCCAAAGACAAAGCACAGGAAATGAAACCCTGAGATGAAGAATAGGTTTTGAGCAACCAGATGACAGGAAATGAAAGGAATTTAGGAATGCCCAAACACAACAGCGTAAAGAGACCATGAGACGGACACCGATAGACAATACCCATTAAACGAACGCCTTAATACCAAGCGCAGACAACGAGTAATCAGGCACACCTCGAAAAAAACGTGCAAGAGCAAGGACCCCTGAAATGGACCCCTGCTTCATAAAATGAGTTTTGGGTTACAATGAGCACAAATTGAAAGACAAAGACACGGCGAACCCAACGCGAACACCAACCACTGTTCTATCAAAACGCCCTTGCTGCTTTAAACACACGCAATGGAGCACCACCCCACATTCCCAGTCGAACAACAGCGCTCTGTAAATGTCAAAAGAAATTAATAAATCACACGGCAAAAGTTAAAATGGAAATGGGACGCAATATAGGATTTTGTGTTTTTGTTTTTTTTTTTCCCCAGACAAAAACTCGTCCAGCGCAAAGTGAACGATCTCTTTCCAACTCCCATTCTTCTTTCAATGAACTTTATTCCCAATCGTCCTTATGGACAGTACTTCTCAGGCAGGACGCCAGAAACGTTGAAGGAACTAATTATTGCTTTTTCCGCTGCTTTGCTAATATAGCAATAATTCTGCGGCTTCTTCTACTAAATATACTATATATTATAGCAAAGAATGCGTAGCCTTTCTTTACAACCGGTAATCTGCTAACTTTGCCAATGCCATATTTACACACACAAACATATATATACAATTTGCATTAACTCTGTATATATATATATATATATATATATATATATATATATATATATATATATATATATATATACATATATATATATATATATATATATATATATATATATATATATATATATATATATATATATATATATATATATATATATATATATATATATATACACACACACACGTATGTATGTATAACCCTTTTCTTTAATTTCATCTTCTTCGCGATAACGACTCAACTGTTCCTACTGGAACTGCAAGCAGTTGCTAATTTGCAAGCACTTACATCCAACTACTGTACTTCAATTACAACTAATGGAGCCTCCTCTTCACAGGCAGAAGATGGTGCAGAAAGTCATCTTTCTGAGCGGAATTTTCAGTGGTTCATTATCTGCTCTCACTCTTCTTATTTCCCCTCTTTTATTCCCTCTTTCTCGAAGATTTTAAAATTTTCGTTGCTAGAAGTATCGGTTTGTTTTACCTGGCGTCGCTGCAGGTGTCTTGTAGCAGAAATTTAGTGGTGTTCAAAGCTTCTAGCTTTAAATTGCACATTTTTCCATATTAATAGTTAGTTCAAATTAACCTCATTCATGCATATAGCGGTGTCTGCTTTTCTTCACAATTCTGCCAATACATGCGTATCTATTGGAGGTATCATTATCAACACTTCGGATACCTAATTAACCACATTGAAATGGTTAAAAGTTAGGGGGTTTATTTTATTACTGCCATTATATCTTTTTTTTTAAATAAGCGTTCTTCTAAGTATCCATGTTCCTCATGCAGTGTCACTTCAAGAAAAACTATTCATTTATGTTTGTTACATCAATTTTCAGTTTGCCGAATTGAACTTTACGAAAATAATTTTCAGGATTTCTTCAAATATGCCGATGTCCTTACAAATATCGCCTCGGCTCATGAACAGATTATTATATCATTCAATGTAAAAGATTCAACAATGCAAGCACAGCTCCAGGAAGTGAGAAGCTTAATACAATAATAATAATAATAATAATAATAATAATAATAATAATAATAATACAAAAAACTCAAAAAGATGTCCTCATCTACTTCCAGCTGCTTACGCACTGCGAGACTAATTTCGGGGAAGGATCTCTCCTACGTCACGGACACCTCCGTCAATCACCCAGTCAGGAGGAGAAACACAATTCACAATTTCTCAAAACTTCACAAAAGTCTCTGGGTGAGTTTGAACAAGGAAGGAAATATAAATACGGAGACTTGGAAAAAGTAATTTCCGAATAGGGGTGGAAGTTTTCAGGGGCAAAAAGAAAAACGCTTCTCAGTACAAACGACGTGGTAGAGAGAGAGAAAAAACTAAAAAAAAGTCAGCGAGAGAGAGAGAGAGAGAGAGAGAGAGAGAGAGAGAGAGAGAGAGAGAGAGAGAGAGAGAGAGCCTAAAGCTATGAATTCTCACGGACTGACAAAAGATCTTGAAAAAGAAGAGGTATGGCCTGTATCTCCTCTAAATATAGAGCATCACTGGTTAAAAGGCGAGGACATCAAACGTGTTAATTGTTACAATAAAAGTCCTTTTCATAACGTGAAAAAATACGTCAATTACTACAACCTCTCACCTACTGTCTTCCTTTGTTAAACACGACAGAGAAAATGCTATATTAATAAAAAATAAAGAACATATATGCCTAACAACCATTTCTTTCTCTTTCTCTCTCTCACAAGAATTGTAAACAATTAAGAAAGGAAAAAAAAAATTTTTAGTATTTATTTCTCTTTCTATCTCTCTCACAATAACTGTAAACAATTAAGGAAGGAAAAAATAGCTATTAAAAAATATAAAAATTTCACTGAAATCTTTATGCATGAGTTGCAGTATAAGGCCTGTGAATGCAAGAAAGAAATCTACGTATGTGAAAAACAATTACTTGAATGGAGAGCAAAGCGTTCATCAAGATCGGCAGAGGCCCGGTAGGTCAATCTAGGTCAGAAGGGTGGTAATTCCTCTTCAAGTTAGGATAGAGTTGTAAAGATCTTCACAGTACTGTAATTTTTTATAAAATGCTAAGGGAAAAGTCTACTTTGTAATATAAGTTTGCAATCTACACACCAACAGATGATATAATCATGTAGCATCACTAATTGCATGTAAGTGCAATTAGTTAAACAAATATATATTTTTACGGAGATCTTAAGTATTAACCTAAGGTATGAGAAAGACCTCGGCCGCTCTGAGCAAATCTATTGTTTAAGCAATCTTCATGGGTTAACTGGTAGATGGAACATTCCTTATTTATATTCTGATAAACAAAAGTGTATGAAGAAAAGTGTCATGATGTTTCCAGGAATCCCGAAAACCCATAAAAATAATACGGCAATTACTTCTACTCATATTGATTGAATATTCCTATAACCTTCCTTAAATGGTGGGACTTTCTATCAAAATCTCCAGGTTTGGACTTTTAGGACTTTCTCTTCTCTTCCTCTTCTTTCTTTCTATTAAAGTATTTCTTACAGACCCAGGTTAGATAGAGACAATGGGAGTGAGAAAGAAAACTTTAAAAAACTCAAATATTACATAACCAGGCGTAACGTTTTCATAAGCTAAAATTTCCAGATCACAACAAATGACAGGCTATAATTGCTCTGAATTGCAAAGCCACAGTTATCGATCAATGACCATGATATTAAT
>NC_089790.1:8800000-8827500 GCF_040412425.1 Macrobrachium rosenbergii | reverse complement strand
TCTCCGTATGCACTGGGAATAATTCAATGGAAAGCGGCGAAATAAATACAAAGTTGCGACTGGGGTAAAAAAAAAAAAAAAGAGAGAGAAAAAAAGGTGGCTCCGCTTTGCAAAAGAGGGAAAGGGGTAGCAGTATCGAATTTGCCACGTTTTTCTGTGTATTTTTGAATATTGCTGTACTATAGGAATTACTCTCTGTTGACTGGGTCCAGCAACCGGCGTATCTTTCCCTCCACATATCGGGCAAATGAACAAATCGGATTTTAAAAGACATAAGTCTCATGTTTACATTAACCACTCCCCCCTGCGTTAAGCCCAAAGATTTCATGGCAATACAGGCGATTCAAACTTGCAGATGGGCAATGTTTGCGTTGCGTTCAGTTTGCTTTTGTTCACGGCGCTTTTTTCCGCCTCTTTGCATTTTTTGCAGCTGCAACTGTCTGCAAGTTATTTTTTTTTTTTCGCGCGCAGTTCGGTGCACGTCTGACTGACTGGGCGTCACTGCTAGTTCCCCTGTTCTAGCAGAGCAGTTACCAACAGTGACGAAAAAAGCACGTTAAAAGAAGAAGAAAACTTATAAAAAATTGATTTGAAGACTGGTGCTGTATTTGGTTCCTGTTTCAAATGTAATAAAAATTTGTGAAATTATTAACGATACCTATAAATACAAACAAATACTGAATACATGATTAAAAACATTTTTATAAGAACCAGCAAACGTAGAAGGTGTGTGTGTGTGTGTGTGTGTGTGTGTGTGTGTGTGTGTGTATCACGAAGATTTCGGTGAATTTTAAACGTCATCAAAGTTATGGGTTTTATTTCTAAAAACTTTCACTGAAAGAATAAAAGGAGTAACCATTAACATACTAATAAGATTGGCCATTAGTGTCATTTTCGTTATCAGCATCAGCAATATTAGCAACACAAATATATATATATATATATATATATATATATATATATATATATATATATATATATATATATATATATATAAAATATATACATACCATAAAAAAAACTAGTGTAATAAGTATGATAACAGAGACGCACCAGTATTTCATTAATAATAATAATAATAATAATAATAATAATAATAATAATAATAATAATAATAATAATAATAATAACAGCGGATTATTAGTTAAGAGAAAAATAAGAAACTGCGAAGCCGATACTCACAACAGGGGATAGAATAGAGAGGACTGGTATACGATTGGAAGAGAACACGCACAAAGAGAGAGAGAGAGAGAGAGAGGGAGAGAGAGAGAGAGAGAGAGAGAGATTGCTATTTCACATACATGTGATCTGGAAGGACTGAAACCATAGGACATTTCATCTGCAAAGACATCTTACAAACAAAAGTACTGTCACCTTTCAATGAATATTCCTAAGTTCCAGCAACTGCGTTTCAGCATCATTCAATGAACTTAATAGAGGATTTTCATGGTGAATGAACTGGAATACAACACTCATAATATTACCAATATTTCAATATATAGCAACTGCACACACACATACAAACATATATATATATATATATATATATATATATATATATATATATATATATATATATATATATATATATATATTATATATTGTGTGTGTATGTTGTTACAAACGTTCAATTTAGGTTCCAAAATAAACCCATACTTATATCACTTCTTCGTTTATGTTAAAAGACATAATGAAACTAAAATAAAATAAACTTATATTTCTTCCTCTCAAGTATACTCGTAAAAGATGACGCAAAGAATAATTTAACCACTATATAATCCTACTTTGCTTTTTAACTGTACTCTATTAGCTTTATGCTATTATGTATTCCCACTACCTTTAAATTTTTATTTTTACTTTAGTTATAACATAACATAACACCGTGCTAAGAACGTACGAACGTGAATTAAAATCGAGGTCAGATTCACCAACTGCCCGGAAAAGGCAAGCTAAATAAATTCCTCGCAGATTCTTTTGGAAGTCATTAGCAGACGCAGGTGTGGTTGTCTTTTCTATAATCTTAGACGTGTATCACATTCAGACATTGTTTATCTCCAATACCCCATTAATCATACCCATCATATCACGTGACTGAGGGTAAGACACTTAATGCTGTTCTGTTCCCCAGCAAGGGAATATGCATTCTTTGCAGCATTATGTTTTTATATTGGAACTTCAAAAGTTCAAGAGAAGATGCAATGCATTTCTGCCCTAATACGGTTCTCCTCGTATTTTAATAATTTGCTTATGTTTTTATCTATTTATTAATTTGTTAATATATGTTTTTAGTTTTCAAAAAGTGATGTCGTTTTTTTTTTTTTGTATTTCCCACTGCCTTGTGTTACCTTCTCTCTAATGAACACCATATTCTTTGGAAGCTTGAATTTCAGGTCAATGGCGCCTGTGGGCTTGTTTCACATGAATGGGGTTCATCTTCTGAATAATAATAATAATAATAATAATAATAATAATAATAATAATAATAATAATAATAATAATATAATAATAAAATACAAAATACATTTATAGTATTTATTTAAATAATAAAATAATAAAATGAATTCCAGGAGCTTTCAGAGCCTGCTCAGCTCCCTTCTTCTAGCTGAAGAAGGGAATTCATTTTCATTATTATTTGTATTATTTGTAAATACAGTACTTTACATAAAATGTGGATTTTGTATTTTATAAACATATTCACGGGATTGTGAAGAAGATTTGCAATAATAATAATAATATTAATATAGTATTTCATTATTTTCACATGAATGGGGTTCATCTTCTGAATAATAATAATAATAATAATAATAATAATAATAATAATAATAATAATAATAATAATAATAATATAGTATTTAATTATTTTCACACGAATGGGGCCCATCTTCTGAATAATAATAATAATAATAATAATATAGTATTTCATTATTTTCACATGAATGGGGTTCATCTTCTGAATAATAATAATAATAATAATAATAATAATAATAATAATAATAATAATAACAACATAATATTTCATTGTATGATATTTGGTGTTCATGTGTAAACCACACATGACGGTCATTCAACAGAAGTGCAGCAAGACATGTATAATACACGCTGGCGTGAAGTCATCATATCCCACATGATCTCGGGATAATACTCTAAGTAATTCTATAAAAGTTACAGTACACCCTTTGTTGCACTTTTATCTCTGTTTCTGTTTTCATTTCATTACTCTTGGATTAATTATATGCTCTTTAATTACGAATTTTTGAAAAAGTCGCACGCGAAATTTTGTTATTTTTATGTCATAAACGTTATCGCTCCTTTCCTTATGATTGTTGTTTTAAGATCATTCATACTTTTTTTTATTATCAATCCTTGGTATGCCGCTTGGGATTGCTAATATTCCACATATTGAATCGTATATATACTATTTTTTTTGGTTTCGTTGAAGTCCAGTAGTCTTCAGGTATTTATTTTTATTCTCTCAAGGAAACTATTCAGTCATTTTTGTCTTTAAATTGACATCCAGAACTGCTAAGGCACTGATTAATTTCCTGTTGCAATCAATCTACATTCGTATAATCAATCAGTCTCAAACCTTTGATTGCGAACATGACATTTTAATGCTGAATGTGAATGAGACTGATTTTTTTTTTTTTAACTGGGAAAAGTATAAACATATTTGAACTCCAAAGAAACAATAAATATCCATTATGCAATCAGTATTCACAATAAAGGTAAATATCCATTTTTCAATTAGTATTCACAATAAAAGTTAAGTTGATATTTGGCAACGAACTTCATGAGTTAATAACTCTGAGAAAGAATGAAACAATTTTCATTTGCATTTTTTCCTGAGAAGAAGAAGAATGGAGGATAAATAATAAGGTCAGTATTAGCCGATATTATCTTCTACCCCAAACTCATGAACGCCGACTCCGTCACGTCTCAATTATTTATAACATGCGCTTTCTCTCGGCCATGGCTACCACATACAGCTGTCTGTTTCACTGTCACACTGATTTTACATCTGACTCTTAGCAAGAATTTGATCCAGAAACCTACATCCTTATCTGAGCTCAGAATGTTCTTTTCTAGTGAAGTGTTCTGTACCCTTTTTCAGCTGTCGATCAAAACACTGCCATACACCTTCCAAGATGAAATTATGCTGCCAATTTCAACAGTCACTTCTAAAACATTCCCTATATGCAAAGGAACCCTTAATTGTCCCACCCATTCAGTTGGAAACTTTCTCTCATCTATCATAAATTATTATTATTATTATTATTATTATTATTATTATTATTATTATTATTATTATTATTATTATTATTATTATTATTATTATTATTATTATTATTATCTCGTAGATGAAATCTATTCACATGGAACAAGCAAAACCAAAGGGGCCATTGACTTGAAATTCTTCAAGCTTCCATAGAATGTTGGTTTCAACCTCCCACCGCAGACCCCACACTGCAGCAGTATCTGATCATAACACAAAGCCAGTGATTTTCCATCGTCCTGAGGGAGGCGCCAACCCGCGACATCTGAGTGGCATTCACGACACTAACCGCTACACCAGCAGACCAGCTACCTGTATGGCAAACGTAGTCAGTCATTCCATTACACTAACACAACTATACCAAGGAATTTCACTTGTATTTCCATTAATTCTATAAATCCTTTAAATTGTCCCAACATCTGCAATAACGACTTTCACTTGACTTATTTCATTTACACTAAACCCCAAAATTGATGAGTCAATATCTAAGTCTTTACGCTACGTTGCTAATGAGACTTCTGTTTATGTGTGCATATACACACACATATGTACACATACATGCACATACACACACATATATATAGACAGATATATTTATATATACAGATATATTTAATATATAATATATATATATATATATATATATATATATATATATATATATATATATATATATATATATATATATATATATATATATATATATATATATGTGTGTGTGTGAAACAGAACGTGTACACCCAGACACGCATGCACAAATCATAGATAAATCTGCATCCCCTCAAAAATTCTCCCACACCCCCGGGAGTAGGGGGAAGGGGGAGGGGGCAATTTCCAAGGATTCCGGGCGTGTGCCATCCAAGATAAATATGGAGCGGGCGGAAAAATCAAGAAATAATGAAAGCTCATAATCTGTTTAGCATTCTCTTAAGCCCAGGGGCAAACATCATCGCCGGCGATATATATATCTCGAGGAGTTGTGACGGCGGCTTTTTAGCAGCCATGTTTGTTCAAGTTATCAAGGCTTATGCCCAGGTGTAATTGGGGGCTCATTGCAAAAGTCGCTCACGTCGGGTGTAATCTCCCAAATCCTTGTGAGGCCCGGGTGCGTGTCTGTCTGCGTGTGCGTTGGCACTTGCGCCTGTATGCGAGGTTGTCTTGAGAGAGAGAGAGAGAGAGAGAGAGAGAGAGAGAGAGAGAGAGAGAGAGAGAGAGAGAGAGAGAGAGAGTAAACGTACATAAAGACCGTACATGTAGGTAAATGAGAGAACTGAGTATAAGTACATAAGTATCATCGTATGTGTGTGTGTGTGAGAGAGAGAGAGAGAGAGAGAGAGAGAGAGAGAGAGAGAGAGAGAGAGAGAGAGAGAGAGAGGATGCAAGCGTACATAAAGAACGTACATGTGAGTGAATACGAGAACGGAGCGTGGGTGCCATTTATGACCGTACGAATATGAATAAATGAGAGAGAGAGAGAGAGAGAGAGAGAGAGAGAGAGAGAGAGAGAGAGAGAGAGAGAGAGAGAATTCAAACGTAATAAAGAGACAGAAAGATTTGAGTCAGTGAGAGTACCGAGAGAAAATACATATGTATGATCATGTATGTAGAGAGAGAGAGAGAGAGAGAGAGAGAGAGAGAGAGAACTGACCATTCTAAGGAGGGTGCGAAATATCACCGGGAAAAGAGCGAAGCTGATGGGGTGTGATGGAAAAACAGCGCTATGTTGATATTCCTATAACAGAAAAGGTATGGTATGGAACGTTATTGGATGTAGGGATGAGAGAGAGAGAGAGAGAGAGAGAGAGAGAGAGAGAGAGAGAGAGAGAGAGAGAGAGAGAGAGGTATGAATATGAATTTGAAAAGGAGTAGGAGAGAGAGAGAGAGAGAGAGAGAGAGAGAGAGAGAGAGAGAGAGAGAGAGAGAGAGACTCGAATCCAGAAAATAACAACGATTGGTCTGAGGACAATATAACCTGAAAATATTTCAGGGTATTACAATTCTTTATTAAAATAAAAAAAACAAGTAAAGGGTCGAAGTCAGAACACTTCCCGAAAGCACTTCTAATCCTAACAAGAACAACAATAATCACCCCCAAAAAATAACAAATAAAGTAAAGAAAAAAAAAGGAATAACCAACGATCCGTTAGCCTACGTTGCCAGATGAATGATGAAGATAGAACATGGATGTGAGAGAGGGGGGGTAGAGGAGGAAAAGAAGATCAAACTAAAATCAGCGGCAACACCCCCGACTCTGATCCTCTGTCTTGGGATATTAATTACCCCTAATAGCAGGAGCGAGGTTAATATTTTGAAATTAGTAGATGATAGTGATTATTAGGGCTTCTAGGCTGCAAGTTCGTTACCTAAATTAGGGACCGGATGGTAAACACGATGTAGCAAATAGTAAGGCACTTTTTTTTTTTTTTAGGCGTCTTAAACGTCTTTAAAAGACTTTCAGAAGTCTCGAAAGAAGAGGTTCTGAGCTGAAGCCGATTTAAAAGTTACTGACAAAAGGTGGTGATGTTTTTACTGAGGTTGATAGTCCGTATAATAAATACTGATTTCAGGGCGTCTTCGAGTCTTCTGTGGCTGTCGTTAGTTAAAAGATTGATTGATTTATGGTTACTAAAACTGGCGTCGCAATATCTAGGTTATTGACGACGTAAGGAAATTAAATATCAAAATAAAAATAAAAATTAAAAGGAGTTCCACATAAGAAATATCTACAAATACGGTTATACATTTTTCTTCACGTGTTAGTCGTAAAATAGGAAATATATACAACTGATTCACACATATCAATGGTTGCTAAAGAGAGACTATTTATCAACAAACGGAAAGAGATCTTGTAGTTTTGTAAATAAAAGCGAGCGGTTATATTGAAAAAAAAAACACATACCACTTTGGCTTCCACACATGGGAGAAAGTATTCTCTCAGCAAGTTTAGTTGACAAAGAGATCTTGTAGTTTTGTAAATAAAGGCGAGCAGTTATATATATAAAAAATACCTATTTGGCTTCCACACAAGGGAGAAAGTGTTCTCTCAGCAAGTTTAGATGACAAAATCAGAGAAGAGTAAATTTTTCACTTACCTATGGACTGTCATTACATAAACATACACTTTTTATTCACAATTATTTAACAAAAATTAAAGATTATTATTTCTTGGTTGCCAAGGTCCCTTACTGGTTCCATCAATTTATAAAATAAATTTTCTTGGTCTAAGGTCCCTTCCTGGTTCCATGGCAACTTTTCCCATTTATAAAATAAGAAATTAGAGCGTCTTCAAGTATACAGAAAAAATATTATTTTAACAATGAAACTATTACCATAACTTTGCTAGAGACTAATTTTCTTTAAAAATTATTAACAAACTCCGCACTACTTATGATCAGTTACGTAAGGAATCGTAGTATTTTCAGCAAATGTAAGTACAGACAATTTAAGGCAAAAATACCGGTTTCACTTAATGCCTGCTATGAGGGAAAAAGTACTGTTTGATCTTATGAAAGAGAAATCTAAATTGGCACAGATTGCAGTTCTATGTACAAGTGTACGCACATAAACATACACAAACATCTAACCCCAAGGCAAAGTAGCGAAAAGTGAAGGGTTGTGAACTCCTAGGGCCAATGTCAAACAGGCTTTCGTTCCTGTGGAATGCAAAGAAAGGAAAATAATAACATTCACATCATTCTGCATGGTGCAGAATGCACCAAACAGCCATGTACATGGGGTATGTTTTAATACCATATACTGATATTGCACAAAAAGGAGAGATAAAGTACTAAGTCTTGGGATTCTGAATATGCATGAATGTCAAGATTAAAAAAACAAGTAAGACATGCGCCGAAGTTTCTTCGGCGCAAACGAGTTTTCTGTACAGCATATAATACTGTTTTTCAGCCACGTCCATGAAACGTTTAGCCAGGGCTCTCAGCCACGGTCTGGTGGTGGCCTTTGTTGTTGGTACGCATAGCGGTGCCAGAAGTACGATTAATGCTAACTTTAACCTTAAATAAAATAAAAAGTACCGAGGCTAGAGGGCTGCAATTTGGTATGTTTGATGACTGGAGGGTGGATGACGAACATACTCATTGCAGCCCTCTAGCCTCTGTAGTTTTTAAGATCTGGTGGCGGATAGAAAAAGTGCGGACGGACAAAGTCGCCAAAATAGTTTTCTTTTACAGAAAACTAATAAAATAAAATAAAATAAACATGTGACCATTCATTACCTCAAGGACAGGAAGCTGGATGTTTTGGCATTCACCGAGACAAAGGTAAAGGGGTTCATGTCTGCAGGAATGGCAAGAGCAAAGGATAATTGTTTGGAATAGCGGAAAGGAACACAGCCAGGAATGTGACAGTGCTTGTAATGCCATGAAGACTCCGGGGATGGATGAACAAAAGGAACTAAAGTGCTATACGGAGTGCTTGGATACGATCGAGTATGGAAGGAGACAAATTGTGACAGTGAGTGTATATGGCGCAGAAGTGGGAGACTGAGAGTGTACATGGATATTTTTGAGTCTACGCTGTGAATGGCTCGGTTTGTCCAGTATGAAAGGGTTGTTATGATGGGTGAACTAAATGCAAAGAGATGGTGGGTATGGGGGTTCCAAGAGTAAATGAGAATGAAAAGAGTATTTTGCAAATGCGTTTGGAAAGGGATTTAAGTGTTATATAAACAAAAGGTTCCCAAAGAATAATATTCACACATATACACGGAGAAAGAGAAAATACTGAACAAAAGAGTTTCGTCATATTATGAGCTAATACAGAGTATATGGAAGAAGACACTGATGCAGGTAATGATGAGATGAGAAGAGGAGTCTGGAATGATTTCCGATTTTGGTTGAAGGGAATATTAAGAACGACAGAAGCTGGAGTTGCAGAGCGAGAGGTGGTAAATATAATTATGTGAAGTCAACTTGATAAGAAGGAATTAAAATGAAGTAGTAGGGATTATATGGGAAGTTAGCAGGAGACATTGTAGGTACATGAGGGTAGGAACAGGGAATAAACCTGTAAGTGGTGGGATGAGTGAATGATATAGTGAAAAGGAGAGATTATTTAAGAGACCATTGCATGCCAGAAGAAAAGATTATATACAGGAATAAAGGAAGGTGGAAAGAAGAGAGAGAGAGAGAGAGAGAGAGAGAGAGAGAGAGAGAGAGAGAGAGAGAGAGAGAGAGAGAGAGAGAGAGAGAAGAAGGAAAACAATCAGAAAGAGTGGTGAACTGAGTAAGAATTTTATGGAAATAAGACAGTATTCTATAGGAAAGTAAAACACCAAACAAAGGTTATTGAGCAAATGGATCTCAGGATAGAAAATGGAAGTTGAAACTGAATGCAATTTCAGGTCGATGGAGTGAGTACTTGACGGACTGTTGATTTGGGATGACAGAGGAGGTACAGCTGAATGATGAAAGACTTGAAGAAATTTTTCTAAATTTGAGAATAATTTGGAGAGTGACTGTTGAGGACATAATGAGGGAAGTTAACACTGAAAAATGGAACGACATCAGAAGCCGAGGGTATTACAAGCAAGATTCCTAAGTATGGCGGTGGTAAAAGTGACCGACTGGAAAAAGTGGCGTGGACAGGAACAGGGCTTAATGTAAGTCTGGATGAAGGGAAATAAAAATTATGCTGTATTAAAGGAAAGGTGAAAAGGGATACTGTAAGAATTACAGGGCATAACATCACATAGCATGCCAGGAAATGTGTGTTACATATTTTTTACGGCAAGTAAGCGCTGTCTTACCCTTCCCCTTGATGTTTAGAAGGAAGGATTGTCACAAGAAACCAACATTGCCAATGGGAGCAAAGGGCAACAATTGCCATATCGAAGGCATCCTTTTCACACAATAAAACGAAACTAAACACTAAAAATCAACGGTAACTTTTGTAAGTTGCAAATAATGAACTGATCTCAGAGGGCTTTGCCAGATTGTACACTACTTGAGATGAAAGGGCTTTAGTAAAAAGGGTTATTTCTGTCCTTCTGTGGAGTGGTTATCCCAAGGGTACAATTTCTGGCATATTTTAGTCTCTTGTCTGGCTAGCACCATGAAATCACGCCGCGGCACATCCTTAACGAACATGCCCAATCTCGTTTTAATCACCAATGCTTGGCTACTTGGTGCAAAATTTTGCAAAATCTACTTGCAGAACTGCAAGAAATAGGTAAAAACTGCAGAGAAATATTAATGGAAACAGATTTTCCCTTTCTTTGCAAATTAGAAAAAACAACCTACTGCAGATTCCGGCAGCTCTTTGAAACAGAATCCCATGTAAAAGGAAAGTGGGAAAAAAAACCTGTACAAAATATGTTTGCTGGTTCTCAAAAGCTTGTATCACCTCAAATAAGGCTTGGGAATTTCGAATAACATCCTATATCCGTGGACTGAAAGGTCAGCTTCGTTCAAAAAAAAAAAAAAAAAAAAAAAAAGTGAAATCGAATTTCAAAGCTGCAAATTTTATTTTCCCGGTGAACGCCAGGCCTAAATACCGTATGCCATAACACACGTGATACAGATGAGCCTCAAATCTCCCAGGATAAAATAAAGGGAGATTCAATATATAAGTCAATACCTCGTTAATAAATACAAAAAATAGCATTGATACTGAGTCAATTTATCTACTCAAAGTAAGACAATATGTTTTCCTTCACTTAAGAATAAAAAAAAAAAAAAAGCGTACGACTTCCTATACCCGGAAATTAATACTTGAAAATATGGAGAAAAACTTCTGATCTTACGGAAAAACACCTCGTTAACAGGAAATAAAAACCCCTCTCAGAATTATAAACCCATTGACTGGAAAATTGAAATGAAAGTACTGTAAGTAAATTATAAAACTTTAATATAAAAGTGACTGAAAAATAAGAAATAAAATACTTTGTCAAAGCTTCGATTTTACCACCTATTCCCCCTTTTCATATTAAACGATGTATCTATAAAATCCGAAGTAAAATAGAAACGTGTCTTCCTTAATTAAACAAAGTGATATCGGAGACAAAATGATGTATTCCAATTCTATGGTTGCAAAAAATAGACGTGACTCAAAAACAAAATACAAGACTTCACAGAAAAGCAATCTAATTGCTAAAAGAAGTAAGGGAAAGTTAAAAAAAAAAACACTTGACAACAATGCAACAGAATGGCAGTAGTCAATCACGGCTAGGCTTTTCCTCCAGGAGCAAGAGCCCGTGCTGGTATAAAGCCACCTTAATCCAAAACCAACAAAGGTTAGCCTGGGATTGAAATTAGACCACTCCGTCCAATCACATGTGAGATTTTGTAGATGAAATGTGTATT
Source organism: Macrobrachium rosenbergii (assembly GCF_040412425.1). Taxonomy (NCBI): domain Eukaryota; kingdom Metazoa; phylum Arthropoda; class Malacostraca; order Decapoda; family Palaemonidae; genus Macrobrachium; species Macrobrachium rosenbergii. The sequence goes on along the minus strand of NC_089790.1, from coordinate 8,815,905 downwards.
ATTCAAGATGAGACTGAATGACTGTGTCTTTATTCTTTATCAATTAGATGAAATATTTCAGTGAATGAATCTTTATCTCCATGATAAAATTTAATGATCTATGGGTTTATTCTTAAAGATAGGTTTTAGCGGAAGAAGTCTCTACTTTTTAAGATAAGATTTAGTGACTTTTATCTTTATTCTTTAAAATTTTCAGTGAATATATCTTTTTATATATGAAGAAATTTAATGACTTATGGCTTCTTCTTCAAAGATTTAGTTGTAGGGGATAAAGCTTTTATCCTTTAAGATAAGATTCAGTGACTTTTGTCTTCATTCTTTAGGATGAGATTCAGTAAATTAAGTGAACAGTACTCAGAGAGAGAGAGAGAGAGAGAGAGAGAGAGAGAGAGAGAGAGAGAGAGAGAGAGAGAGAGAGAGAGAAAGCTGGAAGGTTGAATGGAAATAGGTGTTAATGACTCATAGGTGGGACCTGGGGGATGCGAAAGCCAATGAAATTCCCAAGGGGAAATAAACACAGCAGACCTCGGAAATGACACAAGAAGAAGAAGAAGAAGAAGAAGAAGAAGAAGAAGAAGAAGGAGGGAAAGGATGTAAATAGGCGAAGAAAAAGAGGGGGAAGAAGAAGAAGAACGTCCATTGGAAGAGGGGATAAAGAACCTAACGGAAGAAGAAATAATATATAACGAATGAACTAGAAACTGATCAAGCACGATGAATAGGGCGGAAATAATCAAGAAGAAAATAAAGCTATTGGAAGAATGCAAAAAGGAGGGGGAAGAGGAGAAATTTAGCTGCAATGAACGTCCATTGGTGAAGAGGGGAAAAGAACTACCTGGTACGGAAGAAGGCAAGGAGACAGAAATAACAACGTTAAAGAAACGGAGAAACTGAGTTAAGGGATGATAGGGGATAGGGCGAAATACACTGTGTTTAAGCAAGAAGAAAATTCGGACTATCTTTGATCAATGGAAGAAGAGAGAAAGAGAAGAGAGAGAGAGAGAGAGAGAGAGAGAGAGAGAGAGAGAGAGAGAGAGGCTACAATGGTGATGTATCTAACAACGAGACTTCTTTTTCTTTCTTTTTTTCTCAAGATGAATTGAACTAGCTGCCAAAGGTGTTTGCACTGGAACCTATGATCTTTCTCAAGATGAAAATTGGTTACGGTACCAAGTTAAGACTGGTTGCTTAAGAAAACCAATTAAAAGCAGGTGCAAAAAGAAAACGGAAAAATATATATTTGCTCCTCATTTCATCGTTCCATAAACGACAAGATTGTGGATTATTTATTTAATATATACATACATGCGGCTAACTTCTGCCCCAGTGGTAAAAATGTGAGAAGTAGGAAGATGGATAAAAGAATTTTTGGAATAGAAAACAGATAGTGATTGCAAACGATGAGAAATCGGATGAAGCACTATCCGTTTACCACAGGGTACAAGTTAGCTGCATTGCTGTTTGACTATGATTTGATCAATGGAGGACTCAGTAGTAGAGAGATGACACAAGAATAAGTAGAGAAATTGAGAGATGAAGATAGAACTCGAGAGACCTAAACAAAATATATAAATGGGCAGAGATAAATAGATGGTATTTAACTCTGATAAATTTGAATCAATGAACTATGGTGATAAAGTAGGAATGCTATATGCATATAAAGGACCTAATAATGAGACAATCACAAACAAGGAAGCAGTTAAAGACCTTTTGTGATGTTGAATTTGTTATGCAATGATCAATTAGAATTCTATTGAAAATGCAAAGCAAAAATGGAATGTTGTTCCGGCACTTCAAAACTAGAAAAGCTGCATGATTATGCAAAAACACTGGGATCTATGAATATTGGTCCCACACTTTATTGCACAAGATGAAAATTACAAAGGTCATTTACAGCTAGAATAGAAGAAGTTAAGACCTGACTACTTAAAGAAAACCAAATTAATAGTCTTGAAAGGAGAAAAACGCTAGAAAACGGAAAATAATTATATTCATGGAACTAAAATTATCAAAAAGAGCAAGCATTAATAGTGCCAAAAACTTACCATCGGACATTAATCCATAAAGCATCGATAAGATTGTCTATTATTTATTCTAAACATAACAGGAGTAGCGTAGATGTGTTTAAGAATAAGCTCGACAACTTCTAAGATCCCCAGACCATCCAAGACTGTAAAAATGTGCGTTAGCAACTCTCTGGTAGACATTTCCCAGGTGCCTCACACTGAGGGACCTGGGGCAACCTCGAATTGTAAGGTCTAGTAAGGTAAGTACTCTTCTGAAAATGTTATGATTCTGGTTACTCTGTTCAAAAGTTCTTTATTTAAAAATGACAGACATCTTCCTCTTTTAAGACGCGCACTTAATATCGGTATGCGGGAATATCGCACTGATTGATGTTTATGATTTTAGACAATTCCCGTCTCTGGTAAATGTTATCGAACAACATGGCGAGTCAATAATTTTATAGAAAATGAATGTTTTCTAAAATATTAATTCCTTTTCTTTTGGAATACTTAAGATAGGGAAAAAATTTACTTTCTAACTATTTTCTCACAACATAGTTCTCTTCATTTCTTTCCATTTTAAATGTTTTACTACCAAAACTGGTGCGCAAGTCTTCCTGTATTAAAAAATGTATGAAAAAATTATTTATTCTATGTACAATTTAAATCTATTTTCGGGAAAATATTAGTTCTCGCTATTTCCTTCCAGAGTGGCCGCTTGTCCTGGCCAGTGTGAAACTGCTCAAGCGTCCCTTTGAGAATACGTCAAAATGTATCAAATTTGGCTGAATTACAAAGCATTTATCTATCTATCTATCTATCTATCTATCTATCTATATATATATATATATATATATATATATATATATATATATATATATATATATATATATATATATATATATAATCATGAAGCTACAAATGTCGTTTAATATCAAATTCACGCTACCTCGAGTATCTCCGATGGAGAATTATCACCGAAGGGGAATTTATATAAGTGATAAATGAACGAGTACCACCGGGACGCGAACCCTTCACATGGACCCATTATATAAATTCCCCTTGACGGTGACTCCAGTGGACGTTACCACCGTCCACCGTTGAATGATACTCCCGAGTGGTACTCGTTCATTTATCACTTATATAAATTCCCCTTCGGTGATAATAAAACGACATTTGATATTAAACGACATTTGTAGCATGATTGTATATAAATCACGGTGTGATAAAAATTTCATTATATATATATATATATATATATATATATATATATATATATATATATATATATATATATATATATATATATATATATATATATATATATATATATACAGTATATACCCACCTATCCATATACATGCTGTTGTTGTTGTTATTGATTAAGCTGGCTTTATGCCAGAACGGGCTCTTGCTCATAGAGCAGCCCGTAAATATACATACTGTACATACATGCAAATAATGGAAGAGATGTGAAAAAACAACGGATTTCTCTCTCTCTCTCTCTCTCTCTCTCTCTCTCTCTCTCTCTCTCTCTCTCATATCAAGAATATATCATAATGAACCCCAATACATAGCGTTCCTTCCCCTCCGCCTCTCAGCCCACCCTCCTTTCGCGGCTGGATCGAAGAACCGATATCATCTTGTTGATAGCAAGGCCACAGGAAAGACCTATCGCATTAAATCATTCATTTACCAGGTTCGGTCGGGACAAATCATTCTGGAACATGATCCAAGGTCTTTTAGTTCTTAGTTTCCAGGCAGGAGATTTTTTTTTTTTTGGGGGGGAGGGCAAGCTCTATTAAAGATTTAGAGATATTACAATACCGCTTCCGTTTTACTCAGACACACGCGAATACATTGCCGATGGTTCTCTAAACCTAATGGCTTCAAAGCGTAACAGAATAAATGTCTATCAACTCATGCGTGAATAACATTTAGTCTGATACTATATTTCATAATGGGTACAGGTAGGAAACTGGTATTCTAATAAAAGAGTACCCTGACATTCCAAACTTTGAAAATTTTTACAAGTCATAGGTGTACCTTGAAGCACCCCATAACAACTATGCTACCAACTAAGCCACGTCTCATTTTAGCTTTGGACTGATAGCAAGGGAATGCTGATTTCCCCCCAATGATGCATTATGTGTCAGATAAAGAGACTTCAGCAGCCGGTTTTGTTACGCATTTACTGACACGTTTACCTGATAAATTGTCAGGCTGAAGTGAATACTAATGCGTCTAGGGGTCTAGTATAGTATTTACTATTTTTAAATATCAAGAGCCTTTAGGGGATAAATCACTAAATTTCATACTAACATTCAAAGATTACATGTACAATAATTCCCGTTAATCAAGATAATCCAAGAAAGAATTTTCCATAGTTTGGGGGCATGATTGCTTCCGTAAAATTAAAGGTTTGGGGGCATGATTGCTTCCCTAAAATTAAAGGTAAAGTTAAAGGTACAGTGAGCTTCAGAACTCTAAGGTGGCGGGCAGGGCTTTGTACTGGAAAATGACGTAAAGGACATCGTTTGTACTTCTTCTCGCGTCAAATACACTCTTGTGTCATCGGGATTTATTGCGTCAAAAACACTCTTGAGTCATCGGGATCTGTTGCGTCAAAAACACCCTTGAGTCATTGCGATTTATTGCGTCAAAAACATTCTTGAGTCATCGGGATTTATTGCGTCAAAAACACTCTTGTGTCGAGATTTATTGCGCCAAAAACACTCTTGAGTCATCGGGATTTATTGCGTCAAAAACACCCTTGCGTCAAATACATCTTGTGTCATCGAGATTTATTGCGCCAAAAACACTCTTGAGTTATCGGGATTTATTGCGTCAAAAACACTCTTGAGTTATCGGGATTTATTGCGTCAAAAACTCTTGAGTCATCGGGATTTATTACGTCAAAAACACTCTTGAGTCATCGGGATTTATTGCGTCAAAAACACTCTTGAGTCATCGGGATTTACTGAGTCAAAAACACTCTTGAGTTATCGGTATTTATTGCGTCAAAAACACTCTTGAGTCATCGGGATTTATTGCGTCAAAAACACTCTTGAGTCATCGGGATTTATTGCGTCAAAAACACTCGAGTCATCGGGATTTACTGCGTCAAAAACGCTCTTGAGTCATCGGGATTTACTGCGTCAAAAACACTCTTGAGTTATCGGGAGTTACTGCGTCAAAAACACTCTTGAGTCATCGGGATTAAAAATTCAACAGTATCATAGTTTTACGGTTGTAATGCGCAATAAAAATATATTAAGCATAAATAAACCCTTCTCATACTCCTGTAATGCTACAATCATATTCCAAAGGCGTTACAAAAACTACAGAATCCTATGTAGAGGTGAGAAAGTAAAAAATGTTGAGAGAGAGAGAGAGAGAGAGAGAGAGAGAGAGAGAGAGAGAGAGAGAGAGAGAGAGAGAGAATCGACCTCGCCTACGTCATACGCATAAATGGGAAAAGCTGAGACTTAACGTCAGAAAATCTAAGGTGCAGAAACACAAAAGTCACGAAAAGACGGCTCCGAATTTCAGCGTTACATCGTAGCAGTTAATTTTCTTATATTTTGTTTGGAAGTTCAAAAAAGTTGGGATGAAACGAAAACAGAAAATTCTCAACCAAAAGCAAAGAGGAGCAGCCGGGTCAAAGTTTTCTGTGCAAACCTTTGTCGTGAAAGAGAGAGAGAGAGAGAGAGAGAGAGAGAGAGAGAGAAAAAAAAGATCGAAATTCTTATCTGCTGTAATTTAGGATACAAGCGGCGGAGGTAACAAATTCTGAAAATCTAAAAGATACAGGACTGTGTGTGTGTGAGAGAGAGAGAGAGAGAGAGAGAGAGAGAGAGAGAGAGAGAGAGAGAGAGAGATTGTTTTCTAAGAGCCAGTTCCTGCTAATATCTGTTAACAGACACATCTTAGAAGGCATATGAATTTCTCGCCATGCATTCAAATATGCGGATAGGTTCACGGTCTTTACATAATAATTTGCAGATGGCAGGTGTTGTTATGTAGATCTAAGGCACCGTGCTGTTCTTCTAACACAAAAAAACCTACTGTATCGTATTTTTAAAGGCATAAGTAAAACAAAATTAAAACATTAAAAGCAAACATTATGCGGAGTTCACAGTTTTTACGAATTCTTAAACTTGATACACTGATTTTTCAATGGAAAGCATAATGACAATAAACATTTGTCATAATTGTATCTTCCATGCTATAAATTTGTCACATTTCTGCAAGAACCTTTATTCATGGAGAACTGTAATTTTCCATAATGTTCTGACTGTTTTTTCAAGATGAAGCAGATTCTAAAATGTCATGCGATGGACTCTGTAGAGTAACAGTGTCTCTTCTCACGCGGATCACTGCAAACAGTGTTCGCTTTAAAAAATGAAAATGATAAATCACCACTAAATTGATGTTTTTATGAATGCTTCAGCAATCAGAATTTACGTAAATTTAACGACAAGTCTCTCCGCTTTATCAATTATAACACAGTACACTGAAATAATCCCGGCTCTGCTAATGTATAAGGGCTGGGAGACTGTTAAATCCTAGCATTTACTTTCACTTCTTTTGACATTTGTCACTGCCGTAGGAAAACAAGATAATCTATACAGCTAATCATGCTGGAAAAGCGATTTTAATTCCCGTAAAACTCTTTATAAAGGAAATTTTCATGCAGTCAATATATAAAGGTGTATACATACTGTAATGTAAGTATCGAATATTTTCGATCGTTTTATAAAAAGCCCACAGAATCAAAAATAGGAAGAAAATAAGAAAAGTGATGGTCCTGCTATGGAAATAAAATAATCCCTTCCATATTCCGAAACTAAATACGATGCAGCTTGCCAACTCGAAATGGACTGGAATGGATATTAACATATTAAAGCTCATGGATAATTTCCGGAATCTGTAAAAAAAAAAAAAAAAAAAAAATAGTGACTGCATTTATGGTTTTAGAGGTTAATTTGGTACGTCGACAAATTTGCCAAGAAACTTTAAATTACTAGCATCGTAAACATTATCTATGGCATAACAAATATTACTTCCCAAAAAGTGTTTCGGGAACCATCAGGACCTGGCAAATCATTGAGAGCATTCAAAGCCCTTTCACACATATAAAATATATATATGAGTTTGTTAGAATAGGCAATGATATGAATGAATACACGGCAAAGTACACTGAGAAGCATGAATACGAACGCACACTCACTTCAGAGAGAGAGAGAGAGAGAGAGAGAGAGAGAGAGAGAGAGAGAGAGAGAGAGAGAGAGAGAGAGCTTTATAATGTAAAATTATAACATTAAATATAACCTGAAAAACTGAGGTTACAGCAATTTTACAAGTGGAGAGAGAGAGAGAGAGAGAGAGAGAGAGAGAGAGAGAGAGAGAGAGAGAGAGAGAGAGAGCTTTATAATGTAAATTTATAACATTAAATATAACCTGAAAAATTGAAACAGCAATTTTACATAACCTTTATAATGAAAATTTAACATTAAATAACCTGAAAAATTGAATTTTTTTACAAGTGGAGAGAGAGAGAGAGAGAGAGAGAGAGAGAGAGAGAGAGATTAATAAAACGCCATCTCGGCAAGATAAATGTCCACAGCACACAGCACATCACTCTCACATTACCCGAACGAAAGTCGACAATTAGCGTCACAAGGGATTGTTCGTTAGCGCATGTCAATGCTCACCCAGGAAGGAAATACAAGGTGGAACTCAAACGCTCAGATGTGAAGCTTGGGAAAACTAACTGGATTCCTCCTCATCAAGTCTCATCCAAGTCAAACACGTCTGAACTTGATTTTGTCATTCAAGTGTTTGGCCTCCGCTATTTTTCTATTTTATTTTCAGAGTCTCTGCTCGCGCCACGTCACGTCTTTCTCGCTTCTGTAAAACGGCCCGTTTTCTTTCAAGCTCTATTGTACATTGAATGATCCCCCTGCATGACAATAAATCATAAATGAAGGGATATTAAAATTAATATTGAGTACTAAATACTCCCCGCGTATAAAGATATATTACAAAGATTCGAAATATTTGCAGGTTTCTTTAGCAAGATTTTCAAAGTATAATAAATTACAAGTAATGATAAATCAAACACGGAAAACTACACTAGCAAATTTACGCTATTCACTAAAGCATGCTGACTGGGTTCCATTGTACAGCATTTTGACCGATATCACACACTCCAGTTTCTTACTGGATTTTTCATTAATGGTGATCGTAAGACATTCTCACCCTTGGGAACCACATTTTTCCGTGACTAGGATTTCAGAGGACGGAAAGAAACTGAAATATATATAAATCAATAAAAATGTAAGTTTGAGAAGCAGAGTAACGTTTAGACATTTGACAGAGGCAAGAGAGTCGGTTCTTGTTTTAAATATATTCAGAAAACGCATTATATATATATATATATATATAATATATATATATATATATATATATATATATATATATATATATATATATATATATATATTATATATATATATATAGATAGATAGATAGTTATCTTTTGGTCTACTGGTCATGAAACAATATCTTAACGTCGAAAGAAATAGGAGCAGAAAGATTAAGGCGGCCCTCTGTATACTCGTATGAGGGCCTGTAATAAGAGAAGCTAGCCCTTGGCTGAACAACGCCAAGTCTAAGCAAAAAAATAAATACCAGAAGACTAATGGATGCACACTGCATTTTTCATAGAAAGATTGCAAGCAAAGAAATAATATCATATTAAAATTTAAGAGAAAATCACGCTAGATACCTCAACAAGTAACTGAACATAATATAATGAACCACACTCGAGAACAATGCAATCAAAACAATGAAGGTCCACGGTTAGAAAGATGCAAATCTGACCTAAAGTTTAGTATTAGGAAACTAATCACCCCTCGCCCAAAGGAGAGAGAGAGAGAGAGAGAGAGAGAGAGAGAGAGAGAGAGAGAGAGAGAGAGAGAGAGAGAGAGAGAGAGAGAGAGAGAGAGATCCCTGGAAAACTGGACGGGGTATTCCAGCGGCACACTCTCCCTTTTCTCGAAAGAGTAACTTAACTTTGTCTAGAAGAACTTATACCGTTCCTTCACCGGTGATTGGCTGCTACGGTTTTTATCAGACCTGCCAAGACTTAAATCAATTACAGATGCTTTTTTGGGGGTGCGCCCCCAGTTGTTCTACACCAAACATTGCCGTCTTTGAGATGCCGTCGCCATAGCAACCAGCTTCCTCCGGGAAGGTGATGGTGATGATGATGATGATGGTGATGAGAATAAGTTTATTGCAGATGTAGATTATAAAGTAAAGAGGCAAAATTTCAAATTCCTCTTCCTCAGGACGCACGAATAGTTCAAATTATTTCCTTAAACGACTACAATAAACTAAGGTAAACTAGAAATATGTTTAATACCACAGACTGCAGGGGTTCTGAGGTATAAAAGCAATAGTAATACAATTCGCACCGAACAAATATTATTTGTAGAAATTCAAGCTGACGTAGAAACTTAGGATGGTTGTATATCAACAATAAAATCTGCAAGAGTCGGGTGTAAAAGGAAAACAATGTAAGTCAGCTCTACTGATATCAGTCAGAGTCTTGTCTTCTATTACTTGGGATTACTCAAAAGACTAACATATTTAAATGTAAATAATAATGAGTAAAAGGTATTGATTAATTCGAAAAACAGTATAATGCAAGAAAACAGTCACCATTTATTTCCCCTTCTAATTCCGGTTGACCATAGCCCTTAACATGAGCCTATCTCCATCATTTTAACCATAGCCCTTAACATGAGCCTGTCTCCATCATTTTACCCATAGCCCTTAACATGAGCATATCTCCATTATTTTAACCATAGCCCTTAACATGAGCCTATCTCCATTATTTTAACTATAACCCTTAACATGAGCCTATCTCCATCATTTTAACCACAGCCCTTAACATGAGCCTATCTCCATCATTTTAACCATAGCCCTTAACATGAGCCTATCTCCATCACTTTAACCATAGCCCTTAACATGAGCCTATCTCCATCACTTTAACCATAGCCCTTAACATGAGCCTATCTCCATCATTTAACCATAGTCCTTACCATGAGCCTATCTCCATCATTTTAACCATAGCCCTTAATTTTAACATGAGCCTATCTCCATCATTTTAACCACAGCCTTTAACCCTAGCCCTTAACATGAGCCTATCTCCATCACTTTAACCACAGCCCTTAACATGAGCATTTCACTTTAACCATAGCCCTTAACATGAGCCTATCTCCATCACTTTAACAGCCTATCTCCATCATTTTATGTCAATCGCTCTTACAGGGGCATGATTCCAAAGGAATATTATACAGTTAGTGTCACTGTGCCTTTCATTTCAGTCCGCCCCCTACAACATTTATACATATCTAATTTCTTATATAAACATACACCAAAACACACACACATACACACACAGAGGTTCAACTGATTCATCATAAATAAGAACCAAAAACTGAGAAAGCGTCCAATGCACAAGAAGTCCTTTACAGCACGAGTTCTACAGAGGGATTAAAGTCAATATAAAAGAATCGTTTCCTGGCTATGAAACGAAAAAAAGAAAGCAACAGAAAACATTAACAAAAGACAACAGTATTTTGCTTGGGAAAGTACATGTAATTATGGACCTTGTGAAATGAAAGGTTATATAAGTAATCAGTAACAAGGAGATATTCCCTGTTTGCAGTTGCTACACATCCAGGGGATTAGTGCGCCAGGCCACAGATGTCAGAGTTTCCCGTATTTCGTTGATCGAACTTATATTCCACGTTTTTCTTGCGTGTTTTTCTAACGCTGATCATAAGCACTTCAGTTCCCTGCAACATTTTCGTACGCTCAAGATAAATCGCTCATTTTCCAGAGGAGTGACACAACTCAAAAAATGCGTTTTTTGAGTTACTGATACCAGCAGATAGCCCGTTCTTCGTTCCAAATTGTGGTAAAAACGTCTTATTTGTATTTATAATTCTAACCGCTAGAGGGATGACATGTCACTATTACACTATAGAGAGTTTAAAACTTTAAATTGCTTCTCCTGAAAAATAGCAGTTTCTGAGATATGTCATTCCTCTGGCAAATGAGCGAAATATGCCTCGCAATTGATTGATAGAATCAATCAGGCGAACAACTTTTTCTGAAAACAGGAAAACACTAACGTATACAGGAGATACTTTCGTTTAGCGGCGCATAAAGAATGCAAATGAAGCAAGCAATGCTTTTCAGAATGCTAGTAAAAGACGGAATAAGATGAATTTTATATGCAATCGTTTATATTTCGTGAGAAGCAGATAACAAATACTCAGGCATACCTTTTCCTGGAAGCACATTTGTGATTTAGGAGACAAAAGTATTCTCACTGAACAGCACACGTTAAAAATAATTCCCTTTCAAGCGCAAGCCTGCAATGGCGAAGGAAGTCATATCCAACAAGTTAAGAAAATGTAGCGCTAAAGCACTTCTTTGATAAACAAAGACATAAGAAATCAGCCTTAAAAAAAAAAAAAAAAAAAATAATATATATATATATATATATATATATATATATATATATATATATATATATATATATATATATACATATACATATACATATACATATACATACATTTTTAATGTACAAAGAAATAAGCACTACAATCATCAGTCGACGAACATCGAGAAAGTTAATTTCCCTTTAACAAAGGATTGTGCAACTGACAACAATTCCTGTTATGACAACAACTATAAACATTTCGGATATAAAAATATGAACATCAACAAGCACAGAAATAAGCTGCAGTCAGAAAAACAATAGCTTGTCTTTAAAAAAAACTTCAATTAGAAAAAACACATCCACGTGTGTTTTTTCTCTCTTGGAATAGAATAATAGATACCGTCAACTCTTTGTCTCAATATGAGCAAACGCAACAAAAAGATCCGTTTTTACGCATATGGAATATGAAAATGAATAGCTAAGTAACTGATTGTCTCGAAAAACTAGGATCAACACCAAGGAACTCCGTCTCTCCATATTGGATAATGAGACGTTCTCCAAAGTCTAAGCGCTTTCCATCAAAAACAATGAACTATGGGAAATCCTATAGTAATTACCATATGAGAAAAATATTATAGGCCTACTTGGTTTCTCCTAAAACCAGAGGAATAAGTGTCTATCAACTTTTCTCTCAAAGATAAATGAATAAGTGCAAGTAGTTCTCTATCACAATGAATATTAGGTGAAATGTGTCTCATCAAAAGCTACCAGAAAACCAAGCAACCCTCTTTCATCATACTTTTCAAATATTAACAAATATTTCTGGGTCATCTTCGCATCTTAAAAGTAGAGGGAAAATATTCAATAAATCGTTTCTTCCATACTAAGAGTATTCATTTATTACGTCAATTTGCAAGGAATAAACAGATGCACAATGACTTCCTTCCCTCAGAAGCGAGGAAACAGATTTAAAAAGACTATCGCGCAAGAAAATAACGAAGTCATTATTATACGTAGAATTAGAGAAAGTGATATAAAAAAATTTATTTTTTGCTACTTGCAAAGCAAAGCGGTAAATGCTGAACCAACTAGTTGTCTTCTTCTCTCGCCGTAAAAAAGAATAGATACGAATAAAGATTCATGTACAGAAGAAATGTATAAAAGAAAAGTAAATTTTTTACTTTAAAAGAAAAGGAAGAGAGAGAGAGAGAGAGAGAGAGAGAGAGAGAGAGAGAGAGAGAGAGAGAGAGAGAGAGAGAGAGAGAGAGTAAGGTAATAATTTCTGTCAGATAAAAGCAATAATTTCTGTTAATTAAAAACATAGAAACAAAACGAACAAAATAATTTCCTTCTCAAAAGCAAACGACTCGCTTTCCAAGCACCTACTCATTTCATAAAAAAAAAAATAAAGATTTCAGATAACCACTAATAATGTATATTCCCGAGTTCGTGGATACGTTGGTCATATCTATTTCTACAAAATTACAAATGCATTTATTGCAACGCAAAGAAATGAACTCTTATGGCTTAAATATTTTTAGAACAAAAATAATTTCCACTGCGACATTTCTAGACAAAGTAATAGCTTTCCTTGAGTCTCATTATAGAAAAATAAATATTCAAACTGCTCCATCAAAAACAATTTCCATTGCGACATTTCTAGACAAAGCAATAGTTTTCCTTGAGTCTCATTATAGAAAAATAAATATTCCACCTGCTCCGCACTTCAGGATCACTTAACTACTTCGTTGAGAACGAGAATATTTAAATCCATACTAAAGTAAAACTTGGACAGTTTTGACATATCTTTTTCTCAAAAGCAAAGCAGATATGAAAGCTACCATTTCACTCAAAAAATTATTAAAATGGTTTCCAGCAAATATAAGGAAAAAATATGTCCGAAAGTTTTTCAGAAGTATCTATCTTTTTTTCTACAAGAAGCAAAGGAATGTAGCACCAAGATTTAATTATCAGAGAAAATACAATAAAAATCAATAATTAATTGTAAGATAAGGAAGAATATACACAACACTCAGACGGCGTTCCCATCAAAAGTGCTGGGACTGACATATACAAAATAGAAAAGAATAACTGCTAAATAAAACCTTTTATCCTTTCTATTATTTGGTACAAGCAAGGTACCAACAAATTCCCTTTGAGTTCAGCCCTATAGGGAAGAGAAACGTTTATGCAAAATGTCTGAGCAATTTTCCAAAACAGGGACGGGTAAGGACAACGTAAAACTTTAATGCCTGGCATCAAGAGCTACGTTTTGACATCTCAAAAATATAGTATCAAAATAGCCTGACTTACGTTGCGTGGAAATTCAATGGTTTGGAGTGGAACCACAAGCCCCATAGCCTAAAGAGTACATACACTGGGTTAGTGCCATCAGTGCGCCTCACGCGGTGCACTGTAGGCACTACTTCAGGTTCTTTGCAGTGTCCCTTCTGCTCCTAGCTGTTACCTCTTTCATTCCATTTACTGGACGTCCTTCCACATCCTCTTTCTTCCACCTGACTTTCCACCCTCTCTAACAATCGCTTCATAGCGAGTTTTTCCTCCTGTTACTCCTTTAAAACCTACTTTACTCTCAATTTCCTTTTCATCGCTGAATGACCTCATTGGTCCCAGCGCTTGGCCTCTGGACTAAATTTCATATTCCAGTTCCAATGCAACAATTAGTCTTCAGTGTTGTGATCATTATTATAAAAAACCAGAATAAAATTTTTCCAATTACACTATCGTCCAAAACAGAAAACCTGCGATAAACCCATCCTTCGAGGCACTAATTTATCCACCGAGAGAAACTCTTTTCAGCATTCGGTAATATTGCAGCTTAAGTTACGCCCACTGCTTTAGGGAAACCATCCCTTCAACACTCAAGCTTAATTGAATCGCATACGGCTACCCATTAGACACAGATTATTTTAAAAGTAGATTGCTCGAAACATGGGATATAGAGAGTTTCTAATTAAAAATACATCTTACATCGTATCAGAAAGCGTATGTAAATAAATAAATAAATAATATATATATATATATATATATATATATATATATATATATATATATATATATATATATATATATATATATATGTATATATATGTGTGTTTTTCATTCTGAATTGAACTTATGATGACACATGTAACCGCAGAGATACTGTTTGAAGATAAGCAACATTTGAATACTATAAGAGTGGTAAATGTTACTGAACATTAGGAATGCATATTGAAATGACAGTTGAGGATGTAAGGTGGGGTATAAAAACCTGAAGAATAAAAAAAAAACCAGGAATGGATGGGTTTTAAAGCGAGACGCTGTATTAAAGTGGTGAAAGTCTTTTTAAGTACATCAGAGTTATGTAAAGGTGTATATCGATGATGGAAACATTGTAAGCGAGCAGATGAAAGAACCAATCATTTATTTTTAAAAGGTTAAGGGTGAGAGGTGAATGAATGAATTTATTGGGATAATATTATTTAATGCACAGGGGAAGAGAAGATGTCTGATGAAATTCTGATTACAAAAGAAACTGAAAGATTGATACGAGAAGCACTTTCGCGGTTACGCAACGAAGGGGAATGTGGATTCAATGTCTTTAACTAAGGAAGTTTACGAGTAAAAGGAAAAGGGTTTAAGTTGTGTACACGCTAGAAAAAGGCTTATTAGAGAGCTGATACAAACAGAGAATGGAGGATACTGAGGATATGAGGGGGTAGAAGGTAATTCATTAAGGGCGATTAAGAGTTTTTATGATGAAAGTAAATAGCGAGTTACAATATACAGACGGAATAGTGACTGGGTTTGATGCAAAAGTCGGTCTATGAAATGGGGTGTTATGTAACCATGAATATCCAATATCTTAATGGACGGAGTGAGGCAAGAGCCCACAGAAAGGCTTACAAGAGGTGTAGGTGTAGAGTTTTAAGATAAGGACAGGGATCGTGAATAAATACTAAAAAGAATGTTATGGGTAAAATGGAAACCAGCAAGATGGAGCGCATAGGCGTAGATAGGTTGATGATGAAATAAGAGCAAGAAAGGCAGCAGGGAATATGGAGAGGATTTGGATGAGAAGAGATGGACCAATGGAAGTCAATGAGAAGAGATAGGCCAATGGAAGCCAATGAGAAGAGACAGGCCAATAGAAGCCAATGAGGAGAGACAGGCCAATGGAAGCCAATGAGAAAAGACAGGCCAATGGAAGCCAATGAGAAGAGATAGGCCAATGGAAGCCAATGAGAAGAGACAGGCCAATGGAAGCCAATGAGGAGAGACAAGCCAATGAGAAGAGATAGGCCAATGGAAGCCAATGAGAAGAGATAGGCCAATGGAAGCCAATGAGAAGAGATAGGCCAATGGAA
>NC_089790.1:8705000-8790000 GCF_040412425.1 Macrobrachium rosenbergii | reverse complement strand
TGTTCTTCCATTAACCTATTGTTCAGGAGAAAAAAAAAAATCCTATTTCCCACCGACGATCCAGAATTCAGCTGTAATCACGAGGATAGATTCCGGGAAAATGCGGGTTCAAAGGAAGTACGTATCCTGTACTTTTAAACGTCCTTGCGCAGACCTTTCTTTTTCAAGGTCTTTGTTACCTGTCTGTTTGTTTCGTAACATGCACCTGTTGGTAATCACACACTCCTTATGTTCATGCTCGTTATCCGACCTGATAATACTCTTTGGAACGCAGCTCTCACTAGTTATTTGCTTTTATTCAAGAGTACCAGATCATCTTGGAATACACCCAACCAATTCACTGAGTCTTCAGTTACTATTGTGTACTATTGTGTAGAGATGCTTTGTCACTGCTCTTATCAGGTAGGTCGTTGTGTGTGTGTGTTTTTTTTTTATCCCCTGAAACTGTAGGGGAATATTCTACCAAGCGATCTCACCCACGACTATATTATAAAACGATATCCCCCTAATTTCATAGAAATACTCTGTATATTTATTTGGTTACTGCCATTCGCAAAAGCTCAAGAAATTATTTTTTGGTAGTTTTGCAAAATCAAGGATAACAGATTAGTTTTGGAAATATGTTCTTTGAGTGATCGAATCCACATGTGTAACTTACATTTTATAAACAAGATTACAAAAGGTTACTTGTTCAGCTAACACCATGCATGTCAAAGTTTTCAGGACGGCCAAATCCCCTTCAGGATTTTCAACTGTCAGCACCATGTCAGGTCCTGCCCGCCTAGGAAACTTTTAGAATGCCACGCCCTGACCTAACCAGACCTTATCTTCCTAACCTAGCTTAGGGCACCGCCTCGCCGGGGGCGGTGGGGGGGTGGGGGAGGAGTGAAGGAAAGAATCTTGCGTGCCCCCAATAGACGCTCCCAATAACACTGAATATCCCTGTCTCTCTACTCTGCATACGACCCTTCCTTCAATAACACTGAAAAAAGAGACCACAATCCTTGTTATTAGAACATTTTTCCATGGTGACAGCTGATTGCCTCCAAGATGATAACATAAATTATAACTCATTTTATTTATTTTTATTAAAATTCTTATGCTGTAAGAGTGCCAAATACCCCTGAAATGCACCAAATACCCCTGAAATGCAATTAAATTTATATACGGTTCAACAGATATCTGAAGAAACTTTAATGTTAAAGTAGCCTATGGTTAAATGAAACATTTGCTTAATCTATCATACTCCAATGTAATTTTAGTAAGGGACGTACATTTTCAATTTCACTTCAGAAAGTGTCTTAAGAGAAAATAAAAGTAATATATGTAAGTTGCGATATGAATAATCTAAACAGAAATTGTTGAAAAATATGAATAAAAAAAAAAGACAAAAATTAGAGTTCGTAAGTAATGCGGCATTTCCTTATAGAGCATGTTAAGCCTACGTGGGTAGTGCCCTTGGAGGACATATGCCCCTGGAGTATATATCCCCACTTCAGACCCTTATCATCAGATTTACCCTTAGTTGATTCCATGCAATACGACTTAGCAAGAATGTTATACTGTAGCCTTTGTTTACCAAGCCTGTTTAAATGTAAGGTCATTTGCCACCAGTTGTGAAGTGTTTAAGACTTTTACACTTTTGTGTGAATGTTTTGCACCTTTAATTCACTGTAACTCAGTTTCAATCAGCTCACCTAGGCTTTAAGCATCCCTGTAAGAGTGAAATGCAAGTCTTGTAAAACGCTCTATTATTTATCTAAAATTAAATAATTGACATTATTGGTCAATTTTTCTTTTAAATCTATTTATTTTCATTTCTTCTTATATTTCCCTGCTGGTTGACAAACAGTTAACACTAGCAACATTTCAAGTTAATTTACAATTTTTTTTTTTTGTTGGTCAGTCTCTCTAACCTTACATCAGTCCAAACACCCAGTCTTTTGTAACTTAGCCTGTGTGCCATTGAAATGGGAACCATGGTAATTTAAGTCTTAGCCTGATCCCCCCCCTCCCCAAACCCATTTTTAGCTCACCCGTTGCTCATAATAACTTTTTGTTCTCACATTATTTTATATTTACATCATTTTGCCTGTTTTCTGGTCCTGCTGATGTAGTGGTTAGTGTCGTGGCATGCCACTCAGATGTAGCGGGTTCGCGTCTCCCCAGGGCGATGAAAAATCACTGGCTCTGTATAATGATCAGTTACTGCTGCAGTGTGGGGTCTGCGGTGGGAGGCTGAAACCAACGTTCTATGGAAGCTAGAATTTCAATTCAACGGCCCCTTTGGTGTGCTTGCTCCAAGTGAATAGGTTTCATAGGTTTCATTTACTGAAATAATAATAATAATAATAATAATAATAATAATAATAATAATAATAATAATAACAACACACGAAGTCTATCTCCTTGTCTCTTTGTCTGTCTGTATGTCTGTCTGACTGTCTCCTTTTCAACTAGGAGATGGACTTGAGGCAAGGATATACCCCATGCATAATTTTCCGCGGTAATCCTTCCTTAATTAGATATACGCGTCTATTTCTCCAAATGGCCGATGAGCAGATTACGCGGCCACATTTGTCAAACTCGGCCGGGCGTTCGAGATTTCCCCCTGATTTAAAGGTTTGAGAAAAAAATGACAGAACGTTTGTTTTTTTTTTTTCATTTTTATTTTCTCAATTCCGGCATGTCATAAAAGCGCCCAGATGTATTACAGAAAACGCTTCCCACGCGTTTCTTTTAGAGTTTGATTTTCAAAGATACGGTGGTTTGGACGAACTGAAACGGAACAGCTATTGTGCGCGTACAAGGGAGTACACCGTAAGAGAATTTGCTTATTTAAAGGTATAAGTTTTGAATTTTTACTCCTGAATGTAGCAAAAATTATTATCATCATTATTATTATTTATAATGACAGTTGTTACTGCTGCTTTACCGTATTAGCGTCAGTAGTAAACATGAAAAAAATGCGCCGAAGAAACTTCGGCGCAATAGAGTTTTCTGTACAGCGTAAAATGCTGTATGAGACGAGGCCCATGAAACTTTCAGCCACGGCCCGGTGGTGGCCTATCCTATAGCGTTGCTAGACGCACGCTCATTGCTAACTTTAAACTTAAATACAATAAAAACCATTGAGGATAGAGGGCTGCAATTTGGTATGTTTGATGATTGGAGGGTGGATGATCCACACACCAATTTGCAGCCCTCTACCCTCAGTAGCTTTTAAGATCTGAGGGCGGACGGAAAAAATGCGGACGGACAGAAAATAGTTTTCTTTTACATCTGAACAGTTTTCTTTTACAGAAAACTACAAGGAAAGGTAATATACATCTAAAAGTCTTGATATAATAGTCAAAACATTACATATAAGTACATAAGTACTATAGTGTAATATATATATATATATATATATATATATATATATATATATATATATATATATATATATATATATATATATATAACCTTTATCAAACAGCTTTATAAAAAGATAACGATCAAGTAACCAATGACCTGTCAGGAATGGACTGAAAAATATCCGGGACAAATAAACGTCCAGTTAAGCCGCCGCGAGAGACACGCGAGTCGAAAGAAGAAGTCTATACCCCAGAAAAAAAAACAAAAAAACAAAACCAGGCTCGATCTCTTGTCTCAAAAGCATTCCAGCTGCGATGTATGCAACGAAGGCCAGGTAAACATTTCGGCCGTCTACTGGGAGACGGTTCAGGAGGTTTCTCGAAAACGCATACATGAACGGTGTACTTTTATGCTCTATAAATATAAACGTGGTAGAGAAGTGGTTGTGTGGAAGCATGTGCTGAAAGATATTTACGGATCTGTTTCTACAGGTTTGACTCGAATTCTGAACATTTAAATTTACTTAGTGGATCAATGATAGCATTCAAAGAAAGTATTATTAATACAGAATTAAAAGAAATGACTAAAAGAGTCACGAAAATATCGAATTCTGAACATTTAAATTTACTTAGTGGATCAATGATAGCATTCAAAGAAAGTATTATTAATACAGAATTAAAAGAAATGACTAAAAGAGTTACGAAAATATCGAATTCTGAACATGTACGTTTACTTAGTGGATCAATGATAACATTCAAAGAGGTATTATCAATACAGAATTAAAAGATATGACTAAAAGAGTCACGTATATATCGAATTTCGAACATTTAAATTTATTTAGTGGATCATTGATAACATTCAAAGATATATTATCAATACAGAATTAAAAGAAATGACTAAAAGAGTCATGTAAATACTGAGGACGTCTTTCACCTGTGAAATGGGCTTTATATCAATAACCGTACATAAAGCTTGTGACAGAAATTTGGAAAACTCAAAACTGGAGACATATATCGAGATGATTTTCAAATGCCCTTTTTATAATAAATTATAACGATGAGTATGTAATCTCATGTGCATATCACAAGGGAATAACCTTTCATACTTATCTTTTATCGAATAAAATTCCCATACGTGAAGGAGTAAGATACTGAACAAATAAGAACTAATAACACATATACATATGCATACATATAGTATATACCAATAAAAATAAATAAAACAGTAAAAACACAATAAACAAATAATTTATGAATACTTTCCAACATGTGACCTCTAAAGCAAAAGTGAAAGGTCATGGCACAGAGGCTATGGCACTGCCCAAGGTAGTGATTCCCAACCTTTATGCCCTCAAAGAAACAATTTATCATATCCCAGGGAACCTGGATCTACATTACACATACACACACACACACACACACCCACGTAATATATGTGTATATATATATATATATATATATATATATATATATATATATATATATATATATATATATATATATATATATATATATATATATATACATATATTATATGCGTGTGTGTGTATGTATGTGTACTGTACTGTAGATACTGTGTGTGTTTATGTGTGAATAAGCACACACACATATGCACAACATGTATATACATGCATAACAGAACGATTTTAAAATGGGCAAAGAAAGCTGAATGACAGAAATGTCGAGTCGATCTCTCGCGAACTTTCACAAGCCCGATTCCGGTGTTTCTGGGGAATCCCCGAAGCTTGCAAAGAAATTTGAGAGGAAGAATGATTCCAAATTGCCATATACTATGCGACAAAATTGTTTAGTCTGCTTAATTCCGTGCTTACAAACTGCTTTGGCTCCGGGGTTAAATTCTCACCGTGAGAAGAGAAGTAACGGAAAAAGTGGAAGATGCTGAAGAACAAATAAAGGAGAACGAGGAGAAAGACTCGAGAATACTTATTTTGAAAAAAAAAAAACACTCTAAGTTCTCGAGGTTGAGAATGAGATGTTGAATCAAGATCTAAAGGAAAGGAAAAATTACAGACATGAAGCGAAAGTCCGAATAAACAATTAGTACTAAATGAACACTTACGGAGACTTCAAGAGGAGAATGGAAGAAAACAGAACCAAACTGAAAGTCTGCAGGAGGAAAACGAACATAGGAACTTGAAGAATTAATGGTTTAGAAGATGAATTAGTTCTGACCATTGAGAAACAGATGGCCGATGGAACTTTGCAACAGTTCGAGCAATGTAAGATAGAAATGGCTCAGAAAACGGAGGAACTAGAAAGACTTGAAAGGACAAAATTTGCAGAGAGGGTAAAGAAATTCTCCGATTGGAAAATGACTGCTTCCAAAATCAAAAGAAGGTCATTGGTCTCTTAGAGGGATGCAAAGTGTTCCAGCAGAGAAAGCGAAAGTAACTGGAACACTGAATGGAATGACTAGGACGAGAGTAGAACTTGAATACGAGATGGCTGAGACGAAAGAGAAACTAGAGACGATGGAGCTTGAAAAGATGGAGAAAATAATGGAAATTGCAAGACCTAAAGAAGAGAGCTTGACAGAGAATAAGATCAGTTCCTTGGAAACAGAAGTCAAAAGTCTTAGGGAAGACAAGGCGAATAAAACAATGAGGGAACCTGATTTGATATGTAGGGGAAAAAGAAGTGGACTGAAGAGAGAAGAATATAATGAAAAGTGACAAAAAAAAAAAAAAACATTCGTATCAGGGAAGACAGAAGCAGATAAATGGCTTTGGAGAAAACTCGAAGTCTCAGGAATCCGCAGATCAACTGCGAAGCCCTCTACAGACGAATGTACAGAACAGAGGCAGAAATTAATACAAGCAAGGCACTGGAAAGATCTCCAGCTGGATCCAAGATTTCCAGCTGGATCCCAGAAAGATTCATAGGCCCTGAAAAGACTCCAGCTTTCAGGACATCAAGTAAGAATCCTCTAAACAGTCAAGACTTACATCAGAAAATGTTGCTGGAATCTGCAGAGAGACTACGAAGATTGGAGCAGGGTTCCGAAATGGTTCGGAAGCTCTTGAAGATAAACACTGTGACGTAGATGGAGAGTAAGAACACTCGGCTTTTTCAAGATAAAGGGTGACTTACATGCCAAGAAAACTTATGTAAGTCTAGGATGAGCATTGTGGGAAGTCATTCCTGGTGAAAGCTTCTCTGCGTGATGGAGAAATTACAGCGGCTGGTCGGACTGGCGGTAGGTGCTCGGAGTTTGGCCTTTTGTGTATCCCCCTACTGCCACATGATACCCTCGGAGTGGGTTATTAATGCCCAATCACATATGCTTCAATGGCAACCTCTGGCGTGGCATAAAAACCCGTAAGTTAACGCCTACCGCATCTGTGAAATTGGGTTATGCATTGCACATTTGGACCCATTTCTGCATATACTTCAGAGGCAACCTCTGGCGTGGCGTAAAAACCCGTAAGTTTAATGCCTTTTAAATATGCAAAATGGGTTATGCAATGCATACTTGATCCCACTTTTTTGGGGTTATGAGGGAGAGAAGCCTATTTCGCATATACCTCGGTGGCAACCTCTGGCGTGGCGTAAAAACCCGTAAGTTTACTGCCTTTTACATATGCGAAATTGGTTTTGCTTTCCATTTTGGCTCCCACCTTCCAAGGAGTGCTGCGTGGCGAGGCACTAAGGCATTGAAGGGCACCGTCAGGAGTCACTGTATTTCTCCGTCATGCGAACTGGAGATGAAAAGCTTCCTATCTATAGCAAAGGAGTGATTGGTTTGTGGATTTCACAAAGGAACCTAACGTTTCCTACAGTGAGCAGAGAAATGGCTGGTTTTTGGACTCTGGAAAGAAATCATCTGTTTTTTGTAACTCACAGAGGAATGATCTGGAGAGTACTCACTGCCTGCAGGCGTCACATGATGCAAAGTCATGTGACTGACGATTTCATCGATCTTGGCTAGCAAGCACAGCAGGGAATGGGGAAGGGCCCATCTCTGGTAAAACTAAAACGATGATGCCCTGTCGGTAAGAGTGCCCCAGGGGTGAGATCATGTTTCTTCGGCAAAGGCCCAGTGTTTTATTTTCCCCGTGGTTCAGCACAGACACACACACATTATATATATGAGACATTCATTACATATTTCACGTCTCAGGATTTTTAATCATCTGTACATACAGTTTCCATTGGACGCAAAACATATGCATGTACCATATGTATGTATGTATGTATGTATGTATGTATGTATGTATGTATGTATGTATGTATGTACTTTTATAAATTATATATATATATATATATATATATATATATATATATATATATATATATATATATATATATATATATTCATATATACATACATACATACATACATACATACATACATACATACATATATATATATATATATATATATATATATATATATAATATATATGGTACATACATATGTTTCAAATGGAAACTGCATGCACAGTTGATTAAAAACCCTGAGACGTGAAATATATAATATAAATGTCTCATCTTCCTCCCTCTCATTTTCTCTCTCTCTCAAACTAATCAAGGAGGGCTTTAAAACATAGATGGAATCCAGCCAGATGACTGACAGGTCACATGCTGCTAATCAGAAAAGTCTGCAGGTCATGAAACCTGAGAAGGGTCTCTGTGTCCTGCACACGGTCGAAAGCGCATGAACTGGATATGCAAATTAAATGCAAGGTGCAACAGAGGATGCAGAAGTCATTCGGAAATTTAATATTTTGTTGAAAGGTCCTTAGAAGAGATATGGTAGCCTGTAAATGCCAGATATGGAGCCTTCATCTTTTTAAGCTCCCGAAGAAGCTAAGAATTGACTGATTAATTGGTTGATTGGTGTTTACTAGAACTGGCGTTGCAGCATCTAGGTTATTGATGCCTTAATGAAATTGAATAGGAAACTAAAAGAAAAAAAATGTTAAAGGAGTTTCATATAAGACAAATCTAATATATATATAATAAATATATATATACATATATATATGTGTATGTATATATGTGTGTATATATATACATATATATTATATATATACATATATACATAATATATATACTGTACGTACAAACACACATACTACATGCCTACGTCGTCTAATTTTGTTGAGGAGGCCGCCTCCCTAACAAGATACATAACCGCTCTATATTACGATCCCCCCGAGAATCGTAGCAAGGATAAAACGTTCATCTCTGTCACGTCCCATCCATCATTGTGAGAATAACGGAAAACAGCAGAAAGGGTAAATGCTTTATTAAATATGCAATAATTGACATATAGCGGAACTTAAAGGACAAACAGGGATATAGTGATAAGAAGTGTAAGGCTTCAATTCCTTCGTCACTGTTATGTTAAACGAAAATTCAATCTGAAGAGAAATTTCTTACATGAACCTTTTTTTTTCCGAAGGTGGGGAGGGGGATTAATTCTTCGTGGAGTTCCTCGGGACAAGAGGACGATATCTAGTGAAATCTTTGCCTAAGAAATGAGTGTCACTTGTTCTCCTTCTAATTTTTAGTAACTGCATCAATTCAGCTGTTATCCATGCTTAACGTTTTCTTTTATCAGAAGCAAATCGTGCATGTTTGTTACACCGTAAGCTAGCTATCTATTTTTGCAATACAGATTAGACTCCATCTAAGGATTCCATACCACTACTGTATCTGCATTATGGTATCAAAATCTTTCCTAGTCACGACGTTTTTAACATTATTAAACCTTTAATTCTTTTCTCAAACTTTTTAGATATAATTTTCTTTAGAGACTAGAAAGAAAACACACACACACACACACACACACACACACACACACATATATATATATATATATATATATATATATATATATATATATATATATATATATATATATATATATATATATATATATATATATATATATATAAAGTCCTATGTATATACAAGTACTTATGAGCCATTTCAAAACACTATAGAAAGAGTTCCTCTCCCAACAGTTGTTTTACATAAATGAATGACTGGTATTAACACAATGAAACAATACTTTAAACGAATTCACCACTAAAAGCAGTTAAACAATATTCTATTTCAGGTTTCGAACCCCCCCAAAAAATAAATAAATAAAAAAATACCTACGCTGATATTAATTAATGTGTAGAGCTTCTTGATATCCATTCCTGTAAAACCAAACCCAAAATCCCTCTGATGATATGCTATGGTGGGTTTCCTCCACTCGCTAAACGTCTGATGTGTCACCGCCCTTGTAGTGAAGACAATTTGTGGTTAAGACACGAGAAAAATACAGAAACAGGCAATGTCCCTAATCATTCATTGCAATTGGCCATCATCACCAGTCATCACCATCATCATCACTGTCTCCATCGTCCTGCGAAGCATAGACTTTTGTAAAATTTGGCCAAAGACGTCTTTCCTGGGGTTCCATCTACACAAGTCTTCACTCGTCTTCAGCATCCTGCCTCACAGCTCTCTTCCAAGTAAAAGTGGGCCTTCCAACTCCTCTGGTACCTTGAGGAGCCTAGTGTCCATATGGAACTTCCGTAATTCCCTTTATGGTGTCGTTTCTCACTTTATCCTGCCATCATATCCCATTATTCCTCTTTAAGCTTTATTCTCAAATCGACGAAATTTGTTGAATATGGTTCCATTGTCATAGCGTGATTAATGTCCTTGTAGCAATGTAGGTTGTATGAGACTCTCGTATAATCATACTTTCGTATTCAGTTTCAGTCTATTTGCATTCAAAATCTTACTGAGCCTCCTCATTGTTTTATTTGCCCCCCCCCTTTTTTTTTTGTCTTACAGCGGATTCCAGCTTACGAAAAAAAGAAGTGAACCAGACTGCTTTGATTACAGAAGACTGAATTCTATTACTAAGGATAATCCCTCGTAATAGCATTTAACAAAAGATTAGGGTTGAGGTAACAAACGTTTTTCATCCTTAGGCCTTAGGGAAAATAAATCGGCTCCAACCTAAGCACATGGCTTTGCAGTTTAATCCAATGACAGTTAGGGAACTTACGGCAATCGAACTCCACAGAATGGCTGCTCCAATAAGCACTCGGTGCTCAAACGCGAGACGGTGGATTCCAGTCTCAAATGTACCGAATCATTTTCACTCATTCCAGTCTCAAATGTACCGAATCATTTTCACTCATTCCAGTCTCAAATATACCGAATCATTTTCACTCATTCCAGTCTCAAAGGTACCGAATAATTTTCACTCATTCCAGTCTCAAAGGTACCGAATCATTTTCCACTCATTCCAGTCTCAAAGGTACCGAATCATTTTCACTCATTCCAGTCTCAAATATACCGAATCATTTTCACTCATTCCAGTCTCAAAGGTACCGAATAATTTTCACTCATTCCAGTCTCAAAGGTACCGAATCATTTTCCACTCATTCCAGTCTCAAAGGTACCGAATCATTTTCACTCATTCCAGTCTCAAACGTACCGAATCATTTTCACTCATTCCAGTCTCAAAGCAACTGAACCTATTTCTCTTATTCCAACGTCAAAATGACCTTATATACATGGATAATTCCGCCTTAACGCAAGCCAATGTTGATAGTTCATCCGTGGCGCTGAGTGAAAGCAGATCAGAATTGTGAAACAGGAAATCAACTTTGCGTTTATGAGATATTCCCCTACAAAATTTTTTGAAGGACACAACTAAAAATTTCTTGAGTAACACAGCAATGAAATCAAAAGAATATTATTCATTAATTTAACGACCCTATAAAATCGACTAATATATCATGACTTGTATGATCTCGGTATTCTTATACGGAAAACTTGTTAAGGGATGCAGACGGTGGATTTAAATAAGAAATTTTAACAAATTTTAACTTTAGCGTTCTTCGTGAAATAACTTACCACCTCTCTCATTTTAAATGACAGAACGTCGAGCGTTTAAAAAAATTAATCAAAGAGATAAATTTCTCTTGAAAAATCCAACATTCATTCTCTCCATCGCATTCTCGTTGAATAATGGCATCCTAACCTTCAATTTTTTATTTCCCACTTTTAGCAGATACTATTCATTTCCATTTATGACGGAAACTTTACATTTTTTTCAGTCTTTCCTCCTTCAATGTATCTCCCATTCTGGCATTTATTTAGGAAGGACGATTAATCTCCCTGCCTCATCAAATCCAGTCTGGCATTCATTCAGATTCTATCGGGTTTTACCCCAACCTTCGCTTTTACCCTCTGAATTTGTCTCTCAAAACCATTACATATTTTTTTTCTCCCAGAGCATTTCTGATTTTCATTCATACCAGACCTGAACACTACGATGGAACTGTTTTCTCGCGCGCGCACGCGCCACGCAGCCACGCATATGCACACTTAAGATACGCCTCCACGGTGTCTGCGACAATATTAAACTGATTTACGGGCAAAATTTTCTACGACATTTTAAAACTTGTTTGATGCTAAGTATTCTAACCCAAAGGTGCGATAGAAAGCAAATTTTAAAAAGTGAATGACTTACAAAGCACAAACAACCGTAGCCTATATATATATTTTTTTATTTAAATGATTTGGCCTGAGAATTATTTCTAGCGAAGGTAAGTGTTTCATCTAAACAAAAATATGTAACAAATGGAGTAGGTGTCATAATTATACTAGTGACTATGCTTGATCAAACGTTATTTTTTTTCGATTTGTAAACACATGCATGCCTGTTCAAGTGTTTGACGAAAGGCTACAAGAGGTTGAAAGGCTGAAAGAGGCAAATAAATTTGTTCACTTCACAAAGAAAGGACAAAAACTGACTTCGGATGATAAAATGTCCAACGATGATATGTAAGAGTAAAAAGCACAGACCATGCAGTGAAAAAGGGGAACTCATATCATTAGCACTTCTTGCAGGCAAAGTCATAAGCCATATTTCAGTCAGAGCTAGGGGCCTTGAGAGATGTCTTTCTTTTCGGTAGTTTCCTTTCTGGGAAAGATGAACTTGGTTCCAAACCACAAAAGAACCAAAAACTACAAAGCCATTCTGAGGAGCTTTTATCCAAAAGCTAGAGCTCTTTTAAAACTCTAACACACACAACTTCAGATTAATATGGATCAATCATTGCAAGCTCAATTTAACACTCACTCTTACACTTAAGTCTGATGATGGAAATAGCGATTGTTAAAAGAACTGTATTTATAAAGAACATGAAACAATCAACTACTGCCATATGTGTACATCCCATGTTGCACATAGCACCTAATTTAAGTGACGAATCCATTTCTTGCTGATCATGCGCAGAATGCCGTGATTTTTTTCACTTTATATGACATGAAGATTTTTCTGATAAACAACATATGACCTACTGCCTATCCACCAAAATCACTCTATCATCAAAGACTTAATTTATCTGAGAGAGAGAGAGAGAGAGAGAGAGAGAGAGAGAGAGAGAGAAAGAGAGAGAGAGAGAGAGAGAGAGAGAACGTTTACAGTTCATGGATTTCATGATATGCTCAATAATTTGTTTTGCATGCAGTGGTTCAGATCATTAAAAACTGAAATCGTCCATGAAGAAATTTTCAATTCTCTCTATCTGTATTTCCCTCTCAAACCATTCACGGAAACCTTTAAAATTTGGACAGAATCCTGGTAAATGGGTTACAGGGTCACACGCTGTTAATCATACAAATCTAGAGGTCTTAAAACCTGAAAAGGGCTACGGGATTCAACAGCACAACGGCGTGATGGACAGCACGTGGATTCAGGGATGTATCGACAAGACAGTAATTCAATTCTGAAAACATTTACCGATTCGACAGCATAGCTGACTTTGCAAAGGGTACGAGAGAAGTGTCTTATGAGTACAAAGTTTTATAAGCAAATTAAATCAAATATAAACAAGGGACAAATGAATAATTAAGAGAGAAGTGGACATGCCATTAAGTATTTCAAAGTCCTCTATGCTTTATTGAGTACACGCAGAGGCTGACAGCATTTTTTGACAAATTCCAGCATCAGTTTACATACAAAAGAAACACACTGTACTCTTACCCCACATATATTTTTGCCATTTCCTACCACAGCACTACTACAAAGCTTACATTTCTGTCGACTTCGTGAAAACCAAATAATAAAATGTAAACTATCTTACGCATTACTGCAATGACGTTGCAAAGTGTGCTTTGTTGGGTGGGGGTTCAATTGCGCGAGAGGATTATCGTGCGATGATATACAACTCACAAAAATTTTTTAAGCCCTTTGAAGGGATGGTTTCGACGATTTCCAGAATGAGAGTGAAAATGATGCATGCGAGATCCTGAGAGAGAGAGAGAGAGAGAGAGAGAGAGAGAGAGAGAGAGAGAGAGAGAGAGAGAGAGAGAGAGAGAGAGAGAGCTTATAGTTTATATATAAAAATATAGATACTGTAATAAATGCAGCTAGACAAGACAAAGATAATTATATGGCAATTAATTATTCTTTGAGCAAAATGGATTATACTTTCAAGTAGGGAAACCATCCATGCTAAAAATAAAATTAATAATAACCATTATATACATATACTGTACATAATATACAAAATAATCACTCATTATTAGCCACATACTTTCAAGTAGTCTTTTTATGCAAAGAGTCACTGCGATAATAATGATAAAATATATTATAAGATATTTTTCCTTAAATATCTTTGCTCTCCGCCATCCTTATCAAGAGACCTTAATTAACAAAAGAAATACCATAACAAACAATAAACATCGGTTTTTGGTTTAATCTGTTTTAATTTACTTACCAATAAACATCGGTCATTAAATTAAAACAGGCAGATATCTGAGAACTTAACTACTGTACATATGAAAGCAACGTCCACCTGTTGCCCATTTCTAGCCCAGGCCCGAAGAAAACACGAAAATGAAGAGTAATACCTAAACGCAAAGAGAAGATAGATTCCTCTTGCCTCTTTTAGGAAGAGAGATTATAAGAGTTGTGAAAAACAGGAGCTGGGAGAGAATTCCAGCGCTAGGCAGCAGATGGAAAAGAGCACTGACAGAACCACGCAAGGGCAAGTTTATCGATTTTCACAGTAAATGTTGGAAAAGGATACCTGACGGGTGCTCTTGCTATGATCGAAAAATGTCATTGTATGGTTTAGTTAACATAACTAGTCTGTGTGCGTGTGTGTGTGTGTGTGTTGTGTGTGTTCTACTACAATTCAAAGTATCTACTTAGAAAACCATAAATGGCATAAGAATGGCTACGAGGCTTGACAAACCAGCCTGAGGATGGCCGTTTACCAGCCCGTCTCCTGGCAAACAAAGAAAGTGAATAGGAAAATCGAGTGTAATGGGATGAATAAAAGGAGTTAAATTGAGCAATACATTATTCCTCCTTTATTCTAGACAATCAAATAGTTGCCAGATATACCGGGAAGGGAAGGAAGAACAAAAGATCGGGTACTTCCCCCTTCCACCTCCCCCCCCTCAATCCCTCCCCATATCGTCCCCATCCATGCTCTGCATTAATG
The DNA here is from genome assembly GCF_040412425.1 of Macrobrachium rosenbergii. Lineage (NCBI taxonomy): Eukaryota > Metazoa > Arthropoda > Malacostraca > Decapoda > Palaemonidae > Macrobrachium > Macrobrachium rosenbergii. The sequence goes on along the minus strand of NC_089790.1, from coordinate 8,775,146 downwards.
ATTAGTATTCCAAAGAAGCGGTTCTTGGCTTATCCTCCCCTTTTTTTTTTATTGTATCCGAAGCCTCATTACCCATTTCGGTCGTCGGGGACCACTGGTACCCTCCCCTCTGGTACCCTCCGGTACCCTCTGGTACCCAGGCCTGCATTCCATCATTCTCGCTCTTCTTCCAGCATATACCACTGTTCCTCCGGCTCAGGTCCATCTCCTCCCGTTCCTAATCCGCCCCGCCCCCTTCCGTCCTCCCTTCTCTCCCCCTCCCCTCCCCTATTCAGACGATGATGCTGATGAAATGAACAGATATCCGAGTTATCCTCAAACGGACAAAGCTGCGCAAGTTCCGTCAATGGCAACAAAGGACCCCTCAGCCTTTTGTCTACGTCGTCTTAGTCCTTCTAGTCTTTTCCTAAGACTTTTTTTTTTTCCCCCCCATCCCCTTTCTTTTCCTTCTCTTTTTCGTCTAGCTCGCTTCTTTCCCATCCCAAATACAGCCCGACAAACAAAACAAATGCATTCAGGAAAGTCTGATAGATGCACAAACACAGGAGTATTCATTAGTCCGGAGAGAGGCGGACTTCTTTCTGGGGCGTTTGATTAACATTTTTGATCTTTTTTTTTTCTTAATTATTATTATTATCATTTATTGCATCTTATGCCGGTGCAGAAGAAGAAAAGGGAGATTTTTCAATCTGAATCCCACAACTGAGGAAAATATATTCGGACGCGACAAAAATACTATAATAGAAACTTAGAAGTAACTCAAAAAGACTTTACAAGTATGGGTAAATAAATATTACAAGCTGATAAGAATGCCTGTCATACGCGACAGCTTATTGTATTACCTAGATACAATGTGCTCTGAGTAGAACAGCACCACAAATGTCAGTAACGGGAAAGTGAACAAAACTATCAAAAAGAGAGAGAGAAGACAAGCACTGTCTGACCAAAATTTTCATGCCAAAATGTATTTTTACATCTGCATGTCCTCTGGGCCCAGATGAATTAAATCCAAACGCTGCTTAACATAACAGAAAATGGCAAAGTAAGCCGTTACTATTATGGTAAAACGGAAAATTTATACACAATAAAGAAATACCTAGGTCTTAGGAGATGACGAACACACACACACACACACACACACACACACACACACACACACACAAACGTGTAAAGAGAGCAGGTCTTGGGTTTCTCCTCAGAGGGGCGATGAAACGAAAGTACCAAAATACAGAGTAAGCGTTTAAGCAATGAATCCAGAATCAAAATATATCGAGCAAGCACAGGAAGCAATTGACTTAATCAGGCCACAGTTGTAGCCATCACCCAAGTCTCCTTGTACTGCCAGTTCCGAAAGAACATGGACTGAAATAAGGAAGTACAAGGAAAGGTGAAAATACACGCACAACACACATTTCATATATATATATATATATATATATATATATATATATATATATATATATATATATATATATATATACATATACATATACACACACACACATTTACACAATATTAAGCCGTTTTTTGTATCTTATAGTGGCTCCAAAGCAAATTCAACAAACATGCCATGCCAACAATCATCCTTTCATCTCCAGAACAGTGAATGAATTCTCGTGCCTGAACATAAGGCTCACCAGCAGCATGCCAAAACTACAATATTAAAACACACACTGCACTCTAACGCTTCCTGGTTATTTGGGCCATTCACTCCAGTACCTCTCTTGGCCCATCTATCCAGCGCTCTCGACTTCCTCGTACACTTCTGAACTATCATGTTTCCAGCTACTTACTCTCCTCCTTGCTTTCTTTATTACCAAACACTGGTTTATTCCTTTAGCTCAGCCTTTTCGCCATTTCTTCTAAGTATCTCCTTTAGACACTCCTCTGACCTGAGACATATTAAATCTGTACCTTAAATCACTGATACATCCCTGGGCAGCGATGTTATGGCTGCACAGATTGCCCCTACCAAGGTAATAGTCATCCATAAATAGACTGATCTGACGTATGCCGCTCTCGAGGGCCTCAAGAGGGGGAATCTCATGGGTACACTGCTGGAGATTTCACTCCCCATTGGATTCACAACCCTCCACTTAGCGCTCCACTGCCTTTGGATATAGTGTATTCGAATCTCTGTGACACTGGTACATCAATGCAGCATTGTTCGTGAATTACAACATTTTCCTAACATTACTAGTAGGACACAGACAAACAGACACACAAACAAGCACACACACATATATATGTATATGTATATATATATACACAGTATATATATATACATATATATATATATATATATATATATATATATATATATATGTATATATATATGTATATGTATACAGTATATATATATAAACAAACACTTATATATTTAATTAATACATAACATATATATATATATATATACATATATATATATATATATATATATATATATATATATATATATATATATATATATATATATATATATATTGTTACAACTTTTGCCTTTGGGAGGGGTTGACTCAGATGTTAGCCTTCCAGTTTTCTACAAGACTTTGCAGATGAAATGGCTAGTCCCATGCCCTTCTACATGTTTACAACTCTCCAGAGTCGACACATTACTTGGTAAAAACTTCACAGCTTAATTCAACAGAGGCAGAGTGTAACATTTAACAGAACATACTTATAAGGATCCGGGTTATTCGGGAACTGACCCCAGACCTTTCGCTGGTCAAGCAAAAGTGGTCTGCTAACTATCACGTACTTAAACCATCGCTTAGGTCAACAGAACACACGTTGTACAGGAAACTGATTGTATGTATATATTTATGTATGTATGTATGTGTGTGTATGTATATATATATATACTGTATATATTCCCTGTTGACCCACACAACGGACTATGTATCTGAGAGTTAGCCGACTGTCGAGTAGTTCAATCAAGGTGTGGAAGGTCATGGGGATTGCATCCTCATCCCGAAAGAGTGCCGTGAACCGGAGGGCATACAAATTCCCAAACAACCCAAAGAAAAGGGAGGAAGGTTTATGGTAAAATAAAAAAAATAAAAAAAAAAAACATGCGGTAAACAACATTGCGTATCTGCTGAAAACAGTCATATTTTCCCTTCTCTCTCAACTCCAACTTTAACTTTAATTCACTCTTCCTTGAGGATTTCCTTACATCGCAGCACAAACCAAAACACAAAGAACATCTCTCTCTCTCTCTCTCTCTCTCTCTCTCTCTCTCTCTCTCTCTCTCTCACCTCCAACTACGCACACATTTGTAACCCATTATTTTCTGAAAACAACACCGCTCTCATTTGCGCGGCATCGTTGTAGATAGAGTTACGTTCGTACATTCGTATCATCATTAATCTCCGAAAAAAAAAGATGTATTTTTTAAAGATAAATGGAGATAGATTAATAACAAAAATAAATGAATAAAAGAGACTAGGCGTAATCTCGAAATAAATGGCCAGATTTAGTAGTAACGAGAAATGAGGCTGAAGGTACAAATGGCCATTATTGCAAGTGGGAAAAATAAAATTCTAAAAAAAAAAAAAATAAAATACGTAAGATACCTAAGCAGTCGACATCAATCTGCCGAGGAGACTTGAAGGTAATAATTATGAAGTAGGAGAGGAGATTAAAAACATTAAATGACATTGCGAAACTCAGCCTTGGACAGAAAGCTTGAAAGAGGAAATGAGCTAAAATTCCACTAAGAAAAGATCGTAACAAATGATGGCGATAAGGCAAGAGGAACAAGAGGCTAACAACGGACACTAAAGAAGACCACCGTGAGAGAGAGAGAGAGAGAGAGAGAGAGAGAGAGAGAGAGAGAGAGAGAGAGAGAGAGAGAGAGTCAGTTTTAAAATTCTCCTAATCTCCTATTAACCGCATGTCACACTTATCTTACGGTAAATGGATGACCCTTCAAAGGTAAAACGAGTGGGGATCGGGTTCCCTTCTTTTTCCCCCTGCACCAATTAGGTGTTTGTGTGTTTGTGTGTGTGCGAGGATAGACTGATGGATGGATGCGTAGACGTTAGAGTCGCGGGTCAGGTAGACTGAAAAGGTGATCTCTGATTTTATGAAACTTCAGCGGTCAAACCAAGCACTGGGTCACTTTCCGCCATTCAACCCTTAAGACTGAGAAAACGTTAAGTATACCTTAGTTTAACCAGACAACTGAGCTGATTAACAGCTCTCCTAGGGCTGGCCCGAAGGATTAGGCTTATTTTACGTGGCTAAGAACCAACTGGTTACCTAGCAACGGTACCTACAGCTTATTGTCGAATCCGAACCACATTATACCGAGAAATGAATTTCTATCACCAGAAATAAATTCCTCTAATTCTTCATTGGTCGACCAGAGAATCGAACGCGGATCTAGCAGAGTGCTAGCCGAGTACGACATCGACCCGTCCATTGAGGAACTTAAGACAGAGAAAGGAGGGAGTCTGAGCGGTTGGACAGCTCTAGAAAATAAAGGAAATAGAGTACAAGGATCTAAAGGTGGAACTAGGGGAAAGCTTCACAGCTACACTTAGAAGTAAAAGTCAGAGGGGGTGGACAGCAAGACTGAAGGAGGGAAGTGGGAATGGAGATAAAGCAAAAAGCTAAAAAAAAAGTCTCTTTGCTAAAGACAAATCACATTCTCAAGGAAATTATAGCTGTGTGAAAATGCTTTGACATAAAGTACAAAAAGAATGATGACGTATAATAATATCATTCTCAGAAGGCTCAAAATAATATTTCAGGAATAAAGTTAGCATCACTCAGCCACGTATGCTACATTAAGCTGAGCTGCTGATGTGCTACATGACATACAAGTAATATAACGTCGAGTATGAGCATCTGAAGCAAACGAAAACCAATGAAAACAAAGGTGCATTAAACTGATAAAATATCAATAACGGCTTGTTAAAAGCTTTGCTACAAAAAAAGGGAATCTTATCGTAGATTGCACAGTTGCTTCCACGAGCCCACCTCTCTCACATTTTTTTTTATTTCGTGCGGCAGGAAAGGAATTTTTATATACTAGAAACCAAGGGGCTCCGCTCCCCTTGCCAAAAAGGCCGTGTCGCCTTGTAGCTAACAGATCCCGTTTTAAAATGTTGGAGAGAATCCGTGCAAGGTTTATTGTAGCCGAGGAGAAAAGGATTTGCTAAGACACGGCTGGAACAGAGGAGACTCTAATCAGTTCGAGAAGACATTTTCTTCAGCATGAAGCAATGTTAACTGAGGTTTCTTCAGCATGAAGGAATGTTAGTTGAGGTTTCTTCAGCATGAAGCAATGTTAACTGAGGTTTCCTCAGCATGAAGCAATGTTAATTGAGGTTTCTTCAGCATGAAGCAATGTTAATTGAGGTTTCTTCAGCATGAAGCAATGTTAATTGAGGTTTCTTCAACATGAAACAATGTTAACTAAGGTTATTAAAGACGGTCGTAATTAAAATGCAAAAGTACTGCAAGAAGCTCATCAAATTTCGTGAGTTTCGTTACACATAAGAAATAAAATGTATAAAGAGAAGGAAGTTGAAATGAAGATAGACATTAAAAGACAGTGGAAGACGGGTCACCAAAGAGAGAGAGAGAGAGAGAGAGAGAGAGAGAGAGAGAGAGAGAGAGAGAGAGAGAGAGAACTACCCAAATTGCAGTCATTAGTGTGTAGTTGATATCCTTACCAAAAACAGTAAACTGACCTAGAATACCTTGCAAAGTGTTAGAAGCATCAAAACCCATTTTCTTATCACGAAGTAAAGACTTCAGTAAGGTAAGAACTTCAGTAAGTTAAGGACTTCAGTAAGTTAAGGACTTCAGTATGTTAACTCTTACCGAAGAGGAGTAACAAATACAAAACGTACGGCTTCATTCTTTAAAAAATGAATTGATCTTCTGTAACGTTTAAGAACTTTATTTTTGAAAGTACAGGGTGTATCATAAAAATAACAGTATCTAATTTAATATCGAAATTAAGGTGACATGGAAAACTCATACGCACTCTACTTATCCACCAAAACTGTCAAAAACCAGTGAGATTCTTCAAGGAAAAACTTAGAACAAGCGCATTGACCCTCCCATTCAAAGATGCACTAGGCTTATGCCTATATATTTTTGCAGCCAATTAGCCTAGATATATCACAAATCAAATTCATCAGCCTCAGCGCTAACGATCGTAAAAAACCCTTCGGTCTTTTGTTGTGAATTTCACTCACATCAAGGGAAGCCAGACACATATTGTAACTTCTAACAAGTAACGCTGCCTCTTTTTTAGGGTAAATCTGTAAAGAAATCAGCCTGAAGATCTATCAAAAGATCTTTTGCCTGACAAAGAACCAGCGACAACAATTCTATCACTAACCACACATGCTAGAAGGAAAAAATGACCAGAGCTGTGAAACACAAACAGGCTAAAACATTCTAGCAAAAAGGTTTACCTTTTTGAAAAAATTCTCTGATTTTGAAAATACTTTAGCATAATTTTAAGAGACCACTTCATAATACACATATTGCAAAGCAATTCGTTTTATGCCAGCCGAACAATAAGATATAATCTGTACGACTGATTAACAATGCCATACTTGGAACACGAGAGATTTTTCTTATTTATATGAGCATCAGAAAGAAATGGACAAGGCACCGTTTTTAATGGACTGGAGAGCTTTGGCCGAGCAGAGAAATAACACGGTCTTCAAAAGAACGAGTGTGTAAATACGTCCAACCCAATTTCTCTCCGTTTCATTTACCTGAGTGGGATCGGTATTTTAACCAGAGAAAGAAAATTCAGGAAGTTTCAGTAACTTATTCATGAAATTTGATAAAAATATTTTATATAAACCTTCCTTACTGATAACACTTTTTAAAATCACAAACAAGAACAGTTCCTGGTAAAAACGACGGAGAGAAAAATTCAGAATCTGTGTGCAACGAGAATCTACAGTATATGCAAGGGTCACCACTGTCTATGGCAGAATTTGAAATTGCAACGCAACAAAAAAAAAAAAAAACGAAAAAGCGGATCACATTATCTACCACAGGAGAAGATAAGAGAGAAAATGTAAGGGGAAATGTTGAACAGAGAGAGAGAGCACCGTCCTCTACAAGGAACAAAGGCCGGCTCCACAGATGAGGAAAAATAAACTTCAAAAGAACGGAGGAGAAACGGACGAGAAGGAGGGAAGAGGGAAAAAGCGGATAAATGCTTAACGATTCAGGCAAAACAGAAAAGGGGGAAAGGAAAAAGACAAATTAAAATCGGAGGAAGGTGTCCGTAGGCTCAAGGGACCTTCACAAAGGGGGTTGAAACTCAAATGAACAAAGGAAGAGAGCGAGTGAAAGGAGTGAGCGAAAGAGGGCGGAAGAACTTCCTTTAATCTCACAAAACGGCGGGGAAGGTGCGCCGATACTCTCAATGAGATTTGGCATCGTTACATTTCGAATGTGTGCGTACGTGACGCATGCGTGCGTACATACATACGCGAACATATATGTATATATATATTATATATATATATATATATATATATATATATATATATATATATATATATATATATATATATATATATATATACTGTATATATCTCAGGAACTCAAAAATTTTGGATACTTATACGAAAAAATGCATGAGGAATTCGATATTATCAGAGGTTGTTAATATATATATATATATATATATATATATATATATATATATATATATATATATATATATATATATATATATATATATATATTTATATATATATACATATTCTATATATATATTTATATATATAAATATATATATGTATATACATAAAAAAAATATATATATATATATATATATATATATATATATATATATATATATATATATATATATATATATATATCAGTACAACAATAAAACAACAACGGACAATTTTAAAAATAACTGTCCCAGCGAAGATTTCCCTGTCAGATCTGTAAAAAAAAAAAAAAAAAAAAAAAAAAAAAACTCCTCACTATTATTTATCAACCCTGACGAAAAGTGAACCAGAAAACAAAACGGATCATCATTCCCTTGAAAGAAGGAAGAGGAACAAAACAAAGAGGAAAAAACAGAAGAAAAGAAGATTATGACTGAAATCTCTGGAAACAAGACGAAGCTTTGCAACGAGACAGCCGCCGCCACCACCATTCATCATCATCCAAGGGAAGCAGCTAAACAGAAGGACCGCCCGAAATTTGAGGTTTCAAAGGACGGAGGAGACAATATGCGATCTCCGAGTAGGTCTTTCCTTATGGTTCCACTCTTAGGTGGGACTCCGGAACTCGTCCCAGACCGGCGCCGTATGGTAATGAGTTTTCAAAATTCATCGGTGTCTCGGTTCTGGGTAATCTAGTCTGCCAATCAGTAGCTGGGGATTTCGATATTGGCTCCCAAATCAAGTCCGCATGGCTGTAATGTTTACTCTCTTATTTATTATTATTATTATTATTATTATTATTATTATTATTATTATTATTATTATTATTATTTCTTACAAATCTCACAATCGCAAGTCACTAGTTCTTCACAGGAGGGGTGGGTAGAGCTCTCGGCTAGCATGCTGTTGGCCCAGCGCTCGACTCTCCGACCGGCCAGTGAAGAATCAGAGGAATTCATTTCTGGTGATAGAAATTCATTTCTCGTCATAATGTGGTTCGGATTCCACAATAAGCTGTAGGTGCCGTTGCTAGGTAACCAGTTGGTTCTTAGCCACGTAAATGGACAAAATGAAACCCCAAATTCTAAGGTAAAAGACAAAGGTTCCAAGAAGCTGCTGATATTCAGAAAGGAGAGAGCGAGATTCCACTACCGTTAAAACAAAAGATCAGTAGCATTTGAGATTCATATCATCATCTCTACACATTTAAAAAGCCCTAGGGACGATATTTAGGTTTTTGACAGCATATAAACGAGACAGATTTTTCAAGTGCAATGAAGAGAAAGCTATGATACGAAGATAACAACAAGCGTTGAAAAATGTACTAAATAATCCCTAGCGGTTACTTAGGCAACGGGAAAAAGCAGGAGACAGAATAATCACTGAAATCTTAGTTTTGCTGGAGTTCAGCTTCTTATCCCCCTAATTGCACTTCTTACTGATTCATTCTAGACCTCTAATGAGCAGCAGGGACTTCATATAGCATTTGTAGAGAGAAAATAACTGTAATAAGAACTGCAGTATCTTCATAATGCACCATCTTATTTTTTTGATCGACATCATATAAATCCCAGGCAAGATCGTTCTAGTCCATTAAATAAAAACACTTTATTAAACAATACGTCTCTATTGTTGATTATTAGAAAAACCATTAAAGAAATATTAGTTTCATTTAATACTCGAGTCACTGGGTCCACATACCACAGCCTTTTTGGTTAACCAAGTCACAGGTAACAGCAGATTCAATTTGAACTGATACAAACTCACGTCTGTTGTCAGGGTTGGGTGACAAGTCTCCCGAGAATATCTGGAATATCCGAGCGAGCTGGTTCTTAAGTAATCGCCCTGGGATAAATGGCCACGGTTCTTGAGCAATCAGTGAAACAAATGGCTTCAGTTCCTAGGTAATCACTCAAACAAATGACTTGGTTCTAATGCACTCAGGCGGGAACAAATGGCTCCGATTCTTGAGTAACTGTGCTGAATAAAAGGTTTGTGGTTCCTGTTTAAACGAGAGAGAGAGAGAGAGAGAGAGAGAGAGAGAGAGAGAGAGAGAGAGAGAGAGAGAGAGAGAATTTCTTATCCATAAGTCACTGTCTTATGTCAGTGAGTCTGTGATTCGTAAGAAATAAAAAAAAAAAAAAAGTGCTCTTCAAATACTGTCACTTAAATCTCGGCTTAAACTGGATATAACCGTAAAATAAACATTCACTTCTGAAAGAAAACATAAAAAAATTTACAAAGGAAAATATTAGTGCGACAATAAAAAACACGACCATACCGACGATGATCTAGCAGAAAAAAAAAAAGATGAAACAAAAGCGAAGCAAAGGTCAGTTAAAGCAGCATTGACAACTCGACTGCTTTAAAAGAGAGAGAGAGAGAGAGAGAGAGAGAGAGAGAGAGAGAGAGAGAGAGAGAGTCACTTTAAGGCCGTCAAGATGAGAGCGCAGTTCATAACTTAACTCAAATCAGATAACATAACTTGCGTCGGGGCATAAATACCCCCGGGGGGTCCTACAAAGCCGTGACAGGAGTAACAACAGATAGTCCATTACCGGCAATCTCTAATGGAGTCCAGGATGGGCACATAATCTAGCAGTGATAAGGGGATGCCACGACGTTAACAAATGGCCGGGCGGGGGTACTTGCCATGCTTGGGCGTAAAAGTGCCCCTGAAACCAAAGGGAGCATAAAAACATGCTTGTAAACAAACACAGACACACACACACACACACACGCATATAATAATTAACATGCACAAATATATGAATTTTTGTCACTAGGACACACGTAAATTTTTTATGCCCACATATATTAAGCCACAAATATTGTTTAGTACCCAATTCACTACACTTTGGGAATGACGTAAACACGCGACCGGGCATCACAGTCTCTTCAATTTCTTGCGCTTGGATCTTACGGCTTTGTAGTGACAAGCATATCCAAAAAAAGCGCGAAGAATTCGAGAAGTTAAGAGGGCATTGTGGCTATTACAATTACACACACACACACACACACACATATATATATATATATATATATATATATATATATATATATATATATATATATATATATATATATACACACACACACATATTCCCATCAGACTTGGTGACTCTAGAAGGTGGTGAAGTTTCCGTTCTCACTAGTCCTTTTTGGATTAAAGTGGCTCGCCTCATGCTCTTCTCCGACCAATATGAAACCAAAAACAATTAACCAACCACCAGGTACCTAATAATCTACATGAGACAACGTAAACAAGTAGCTAACCAAGCTTATCGCCGCATATAATTATATTTTGCAAGGCCACATCAAACTAACTTCCTGTACGGCTGAATTTACAACAAACGAAATTCTAAGCAAACACTATTTTGTATACCACTCTTTGTTAACTGAAAGTTAGGCTGAATCACATTTTATTGACATCTTTAAACCTAAAGGTTAAAATGTCAATTAAATGTAACCTAAAGCATACATTTACGCGTAAATGTAACCTAAAAGTTAATAATTTACAGATCATCACTGTACAAGCTACTGTAGGAGATACCACAAAAGGTATTCTTTGAAGACTATCAATGAATTTGTATTGGTGACAATATCTGCTAAAAGCTTGCGACACGACTTCCTTCAAAACCACTTGCAATTAAAGGCGAACAATGAATCAATGTCGTTTGTTATCGTTAAAAACGAGTTGCCATGGCGTGAATTGATAAATATTATGAGTAGACGGTTTACACCAGATATTAAGTCACAAATGAATCAAAGAACTCTTTCTGAGGGGAGCAAGTTGTTTACCGACGCAGGTAGACAAAAACTGCACTCTATTATCAAACGCATCATTTGCAAGTGTCAGTGGCTGCTTTATAAACACACTGACGAAGAACGCATACAGTTTTTTTTTGAAGGCCAGAGACCTAGGATGCTAGTTCTCTTTTCCAAACGTCGGACTTTCGTATTATGATAGTCAGCAAAATTGTAAATTCTTGTGACAAAATGACTTGACAAGTTGGGCAGCGAAATAATCTATTGCAACGGGCTGTCACTCCACTAATACATCATTCATGAGGGCAAAGAAACGTTATTTTGATAAACGACGACGAGGAGAGAGAGAGAGAGGGAGAGAGAGAGAGAGAGAGAGAGAGAGAGAGAGAGAGAGAGAGAGAGAGAGAGAGAGAGAGAGAGAGAGAGACTCACCCATGAACTCTAGACCCATTATCTTGTAATATATGAATCAACAAAACCTTCTGCAATTTCACAATTAAATAGTAATTATTGATGTCCTTTTCTCTATTTCTCCTCTTTAATTCCGACGTTCTACTCTGTCTGATGAATAATATTAAATAAACCAGGGAGATATACCAATAAAAAAAACCCAACCTAAGATTCTTGCAAAAGGTTGGGCGTCAAATGCAATTTACAGCCCTATCCGATGCCACCGAGGGGGTGGGTGAATGGGATTGGGGATGTGGGTGGGTGGATGGGGCTGGGGGTGGGGGCGGGTGAATGGGATTGGCGGTGCGCGTAAATGACGGCTGCCAATCTGCCTTTGGCCGATCAGAAGGGGACAATAGCTGTATTAGTGTATGGGTTAGACCTTTAAAAAGGAGACCGGCGTTACCAATCAGCGTGGAAAATAAATATCGAGTTTTTCCTCAATTTCTGGTATATAGAAAGAGCCTAATGTAAAAATTTAAAAGGAAGATTTTTAACAGTTCATAATATTTTATGTAGCCCATATATTTACCCAAGTTGAAAGCCAAATGACAATGCTGCTGATACCGAGTGAAAAGCCACAATAAGGTAAGTGGGAGACTGTATTTTTCCAACAATAATGTAAATGAGAGACTGTATTTTTCCAAAATACAAAAAAGGTAAAAAAAAAAAGGGAGATTGGCTGAAGAGGACCGTTGGGCAAACGGTCGAAAGCTCCCCTTATTTTAACTTTTTTTTTTTGTATTTTGGAAAAATACAGTCTATCATTTACATTATTGTAGCTTTTTACTCACTATTTCCGGTCACAATACAGTGATGCACCATAGATTGCTGACACTATTAATTATCTAAAATTATGCCATGCTGCCATTTTTGCCTAATAAACCCCAACAGTATATTGTACCTGGTATTTAGTTGAGTGCAATGAGTCGCAGCTGAAGTGACGATGGACATATAGTGACTTGATCTCAAAGGTACCTGGTGAAAAATGGAAGGGAAACGCCTTCTGAAACTCGCCCACAACTGGTAAAAATTTAAAGGCGATTCATATACCCATACACGCATAAACACACACAAATATGTATGTATGCATATATATATATATACAGTGTATGTATATATATATATATATATATATATATATATATATATATATATATATATATATATATATATATATATACACATCCATATATTGCATTTTTCAGTATACCAAATGGCGTATACACAATAAAAAGTAAAAAGAGAGAAGAGAGAGAGAGAGAGAGAGAGAGAGAGAGAGAGAGAGAGAGAGAGAGAGAGAGAGAGATAGGCGGGAAAAGGCTCGAATTTTCTCAACACGCGGCTCGCTCGCACACAGAAACGTACACATACAAAATAAAAAGAGGGCGCATATATCCGAGTAAGCTTTGGGCGTTCTTACAATATTAGGGCAGGATTAGAGTAACCAGCTGCACCCGGAGGGCATGATGGATGAGTAGCCAAAGCTGAGCCCGCGGATGAAAAAGGAATCCCAGCTAGGTTTCAGCGGAGGCACCCGATTGGCAGAGGGGCCCTCAGCCACAAATGGAGGGTGAGAGAGCCACCGACGCTCCTGATCCTGCTGGTGGCCTAATGTTATGATTTCTTCCTCTTCTTCTTCTTCTTCTCCTCTCGGGGGAGGAAGGAGGCCAAGCCAAGATCTGTCATTCAGCCGCCCAGATCATGTTTACGAGACGTGCAGGACCTTCTCAAAGTCTCGGGGAATGACTGATGTGAAATGTAATAACGGAGGGATTATTGCGTAAAGGACGCAGATTAGAAGGGTAATTACATTCTTTTAAAAGCAGACCATTAACCCAGCGTCTCGGTATTCACAAGGCTACTCGGCATATGAATTCTGGTTTCCGCTGTGTGATTGTATTCACACACACACACACACACACACACACACACACACACACACACACACACACACATATATATATATATATATATATATATATATATATATATATATATATATATATATATATATACGTATGTGTGTATGCACTTGTGCATACATGTATGTACGTACTGTACGTATACACACATCAGTAAATAAATGGACATGCAGAAAACTATACACACAACGTAAGTACTGGAAAAAAGAAAGAGAAAATTGTAATAACATTGGAACTAATGATAAATAGAAAAGAATACCTTGAAATAAAAAAAAAACAAAAACGTGCACTGAGAAGAAAACCATGCTTTCCACAGAACAATATATTCATTCAACTGAGTCTGGTGAAGTTGAAAAAATAAAAAATCCAGCAAAAATGAAAAGACATGACGTCCATTGCTGTACTACTTCCCCGATCCCTTAAACATACTGAGTTTGTTCCCACTAATTAATTACGAAATGCATAGCCAGTACGTGAACCCACATCATTAAACAAACTGCTGCAATTTGCCCTCCCCACGAAGTAATGGACGCGCTGGCTTTATTCCCAAGCAAGGCGAATCACTTGCCGTAATGGTACCATCTGAGATGTGCATATTTGAATGCAAGGACTTTTGCTTGTGTGCGTGCATCCTAACACACACACATGCACAAATATGCTCATGTATAATATATATATATATATATATATATATATATATATATACATATATATATATATATATATATATATATATATATATATATATATATATATATATATATAATGATGTTTATACATATTCTTGAATCATTAACATTTTAGACCACTTCCTCTCTCTCTCTCTTACTCTCTCTCTCTCTCTCTCTCTCTCTCTCTCTCTCTCTATATATATATATATATATATATATATATATATATATATATATATATATATATATATATATATTTATATATATATACTCCCCCTAAGAACAGGAGGTGAATCTACAGAAAAACAAAACGATGGTTCAGTGCAAGTCACATTTCATACTTTTATTGCTGAATGGTGGATGTACCCTCCGTGCAGACAACTTCCGAAGTATACTATCTCTTTCAAATACCCATCGTCCTCCGCTCTCTGCCCATGATCGAAGCTTCTCAGAACACAATGACTTATCCTTCCATAAACGAACAACTTTCTTATCATTTCTCACACATATTTCTCCGTTTCTCACCAATTCAATAGTTTTCACACCACATATACTATCCATGCACCTTTTCTCAATAGCTTTAATTTCTTACGCGTATTGAATATGCTGGACCAGTTAGTATTCCGGTAAAACTGTAAGATAAACAAAGTTTCTAAAGAATTTTCTTTAAAGTATGAAAAAATAATAAAATCATATCTACGTTCTTAGACCAAAATGGTATAATCCCTTGTCAATTTAAAAGAACTGCGCTCAAGAAAATTAACTAATATATTTGTTATTTATACACATACAAATATTTATAAGCACATCAATATATACAACCAGAACGCACCAACTATTCATAGAAAAATGGAAAATGGTTATGATAACCTTGTGTATATGGAATAAAAAAAAAGTATTGTTAATTAATTTGAAAGATGAAATGAGCAAGTAAATTAATCTGATAGATGCAATGACCAACTAAATTAATTTGAAAGATGCAATGACCAATGAAAATTAACATGCAGGATGCAATGACCGAGTAAATTATTTTGAAAGATGCAATGACCAGGTAAATTAATGTGAAAGATGCAATGACCAAGTAAATAAGATGCAATGACCAAGTAAATTACTTTGAAAGATGCAATGACCAAGTAAATAAGATGCAATGACCAAGTAAATTACTTTGAAAGATGCAATGACCAAGTAAATTAATTTGAAAGATGCAATGACCAACTAAATTAATTTGAGAGATGCAATGACCCAGTAAATTAATTTGAAAGATGCAATGACCAACTAAATTAATTTGAGAGATGCAATGACCCAGTAAATTAATTTGAAAGATGCAATGACTAAGTAAATTAATTTGAAACATGCAATGACCAACTAAATTAATTTGAAAGATGCAATGACCAAGTAAATTCATTTGAAAGATGCAATGACCAAGTAAATTAATTTGAAAGATGAAATAAGCAAGTAAATTAATTTGAAAGATGCAATGACCAAATAAAGTAATTTGAAAGATGCAATGACCAAGTAAATTAATTTTAAAGATGCATGACCAAGTAAATTAATTTGAAAGATGCATGGCCAAGTAAATTAATTTGAAAGATGCAATGATCAATTAATCTGAAAGATCAATGACCAACTACATTAATTTGAAAGATGCAATGACCAATGTAAATTAATATGAAAGATGCAATGACCAACTACATTGATTTGAAAGATGCAATGACCAACTACATTAATTTTAAAGATGCAATGACCAAGTAAATTAATTTGAAAGATGCAATAACCAACTACATTAATTTGAAAGATGCAATGACCAAGCGAATTAATTTGAAAGATGCAATGACCAAGTAAATTAATTTGAAAGATGCAATGACCAAGTAAATTCATTTGAAAGATGCAATGACCAAGTAAATTCATTTGAAAGATACAATGACCAGGTAAATTAATTTGAAAGATGCAATGACCAAGTAAATTACTTTGAAAGATGCAATGACCAAGTGAATTAATTTGAAAGATGCAATGACCAACTAAATTAATTTGAAAGATGCAATGACCAACTAAATTAATTTGAAAGATGCAATGACCAAGTAAATTAATTTGAAAGATGCAATGACCAACTAAATTAATTTGAAAGATGCAATGACCAACTAAATCAATTTGAAAGATGCAATGACAAAGTAAATTGAATTTGAAAGATGCAATGACAAAGTAAATTGATTTTAAAGATGCAATGACCAAGAAAATTAATTTTATAGATGCAATGATCAAGTAAATTAATCTGAGAGATGCAATGACCAACTAAATTAATTTGAAAGATGCAATGACTAAGCTAATACATGTGTACAGTTAGATAGTATACCAAAATCTTTCCCATAAGAGGCAGCAGCTATTCCACGAGGTAAAGCCTTTGGGTAAAAAGCGAAAAACAGCTAAAACAATCCTTCAAACATTCTTATCAAAACACCAACCAATTAAACCCTGTGCAGCAGCCGGCCCTCAGCAGATAATTAACTTAGACTTTTACAAAAATCGACATGGTATACAATATAACACGCGGAGAAATAAAGAAAAATAAACTGAAATTAAATACGGTGGTTGGGGGGGTCGACAAAATAATGAATGAAGCCACAAGCTGCTCATTGATTGCTTACTAACGCAATGACTAAGAACGTCCGTCTTAGGGAATAACTCCAGGTACTTATTCCCAAAAGAAAATTATAATTAAGTGGCCATTCTCTCTGACAGAGATCTGTGATATGATACAGTCACCCATAATTAATTGCTTGATTAGTTCTGTCAATGTCAGTTCCAAGTTTATTTCAAAATTTTTTTATTTATTTATCTATTTTTTGTATAATGTTCAGGTGGAATGTTTATTTTTCCTTTTTCCTGCATAAATCCTGTTTTTTTATATTTAATTTTTTTATTTATTTTGTCTCTGTTTTCTTCTTCTTTATTTTTGCTCATTTTTCGTTCATTTTAATTTTTTGTAATTTTTTTACTAAACTTTTTTACTAAGTCAGTGAGCATATTCCGACTGAGATGTACTATCATTATATTGCTAAATCTAATAATAATAATAATAATAATAATAATAATAATAATAATAATAATAATAATAATAATAATAATACATATTACCATTTATTTTTATTATTAGGAAGGAAAACATCTGAGAGCAGTAGTGTTGAATATAACAGCTGTTTCTACGGAATTTAATTTGTACAGAGTCGGAGATCAGCGCCTGCCCTATGAGCCTACAGGAGCCCAGGAGGACTTTAACTAATGAAGCATTTCGAAAATACACAGTCACCAGCCTTTACCCTCGAACAAGTACGCATCCCGGGAACTATAACGGTCGTGCCACTTCCGGTAATTGTCCGTGGCCCTGGGTGTCCCAAAGAAATTTTTCTAAAGGGCGGTCAAAGCTCCCTTTGTTAGAACTTCGTTTGAACTACACAAAACAACTGGAACTTTGACTTCACAGCTAAAAGCGACTGGCTGCAAATGTACCAGAAATCTATGGTCGTTGGTACGAAATACACACACACACATATATATGTATAGTCAAGACATTAACAATATATACATATATATATATATATACACACATATATATATATAATATATAAATATATATATATATATATATATATATATATATATATATATATATATATATATATATATATATATATATATATATATATATATATATATATATATATATATATATACTCAAGACATGTGCAAAGCAATAACAAGCACGTACGCAAGTAAGATGCATTTAAACATTACACAGACCCCCAACATAAATAAACAAACAGTCCTGCTAATACGCGCAAGTCAGTGATATTCCGTTGAAATATGGAGATAGCGAGAGAGGACGATCACAAGAAAAAAAAAAAAAAAAAAAGGCAGGCGGAGGAAGAATTAGTCACAAAAGGCAACCTGGGCAAGTTTCCAGGTGAATTGTTTTACCTCTGTGGGCCAGAGAGATCCAGGCGACGTCCGACGTCCGTCCCGAAAAGCAATCTTACGGGCGAGAGTCATAAGGCGCGAAATCCCTCGCTCTGCCTCCCATGATTACCACATCGGAAGAAACAATGACGCGCCGTGCATCACCGGGACAAAGAGGCGAATCCTACGGCCTTATCCGGCACCCAATCCGGCGCTTATTTACGGATCCCAGAAGGGCGTTTCGAGTCGGAGAGCAACAGGTGGCCTGCGCGTCTAAGGCGCCCACATCTATTGATATGTAAATGGTGCAATTAATTTAAGTAAGTGGCTGCCAACAGGACAATCCGCCCACCCGGCCGCGCCCCACAAAACCCCAAACAGTGCTTTCAACAGATTACTGGCCTAAAAGACCTGCGGATGAGGTCTTGATTCTGAACCAAAGTTTTCACCCAAACATTTCTGCACGGCGAAAGGCAGAGCGTCAGGAATTCCTGGATCTCGCTCTGAGCCAAAAGCTTTTCTGGTCGACTGTAAATTCAGGCGACAGCAAATATGACTGTTGGTCGTTCTAGCATTACACGAACAAGATGAAAAACGTGATTTATACCAAATATAAATATATACAAATTATGTTATGTGAAACGGCAACAATAACAATTGCATTTTCAATGCTTATACAAACTAAATTTTACATGAATAAAGCATGTTCCCAACTTATATCATACATATTGGCAACTATTAACAGGCTAACACAATTTGGGAAACAGTGGCTTAAAATCCAGGAGACAATCAAGATTTTCCATTCAACAATCATTTTCGTCAACAGTCACTTCTTGGCTTGAAAAACCTTCCTTCATTTCATTCCAAATAACTCCAAAGTGTGCAATACAGTAATCTTCCATCTAGCACCACAGAGATAATAGTGACAGCATGACATACTATTTCTTACTATAAAATTACAAACAATGAGGATAACTTAAAGCTCAGATTCTTAATTTTGAGAAACAGAAATGTTTCTTAGGAGAATCGAATTCTTATACTTTTTCAGTGTCGTTAAATCTACACTGGGGTTCAGATTCTTGATCTCTTCCCAATGAAGTTACATCTTCCGGGTAATTTAAACATTAGAATTTTCCAAAACTAGTTGAAGTTTCTATTTAATAAAATCCTTGAATTTTACAATTTGTATTTCAGGTTTCTACGAGTTTCAGTTCATCAGTCTCCCCAAGGCAGTTCAGGTTTTGGGGGGGCTTACACAAATTTTTTTTTTTCGGAAAAATAATATACATGGCGAACTCACATGCCTGAAATTCACAAAAACCTTCTAATGAATTCGAAATTCATGCAGACTACCTTGGTGGGGAGCTTGAAAAAAGAATTTAGTTATGTTATTGTACCTAGTCAATGATTTGGGGGATTTGAGTACCTTATGTAAACTGTAAATGGGAAAAATATCAGATCCTATAATATAACTCCCTAAAAGATATCGCAAAAGGAAACCAGTCGCTCTTCAAGTTTGAATTTCATCCCGTCACCGTGACATAGTGGGGGATTATAGTATCTTATGTCAAATTGCAATTAGGAAAAATATCAGATCCTATAATATAACTCCCTAAAAGATATCGCAAAAAGGAAATCAGTCGCTCTTCCAGTTTGAATTTCATCCCGTCCCCGTGAAAGCTTGAAATGGCTGACGCTGAAACCTGAAACTTGTCACAAGGGAATACTATAGCATAGACTGTTGTATACAGTGACTTGTTCCGAGATCATCGTTTGTAAGAATCCGTAAGCCACGGATTTTCGTCGTCATTCATAGTGAGTGAAGGGTCCAGGGCATAGCAGGCAATGGGTTAGGGTGCGTCGCATTTTGATGAGGAAGAAGGACGAAGGGTCAGGTGAAAAGACCTCGGATCACGGTTTTTGTTTGTTTTTGAAATGAAACCGAATTACAGCGAGTAACTTCAATAATCTCGATAACTTATGGGATATGATTAAAATGAAATAATTATAATGATATAGCCGCCATCTGGTAATGAAGCGCAAGGGAAACGTAATGTAAATTTTGAAAAGACTGAAGCTTTAGTACGCTCGTGGAACGGGAATATTAATATCTTTGTTCAGACTAGTCCTGAATGATGGAATAAAAAGAGGAAGGAAAAGAATACGCAATTTTCTACTAAAGGTGTTACGTTGATAAAAACTATTACAATGGACTTAAAACTAAAATAAATCAAAGCCCACTTGAAAACATACATATCGACAATAATATTCGATTCATGGACTGCAACAAAATCTATTCAAACAAAAATTAAATGTCAGTATGTGACCATCATAAAAAGGTCGACATCTTGGATTTTGTAATAACTAATCAGTCAGACTTGTCAAATAACCATTAAACAATTATCATGACAAATATACTGTTTGTTTCGTCATTTGCAAGATTCTCTTGAAAAATGGCACTGATTGACTTATAATATATAGGAACCAATGAGATATATACAGAGACGCGTTCACAAGACTAAACGGATATCTGAAGGACAATTTACGATAAAAACTTCGTCAAGGAGAATTATATTTCCCTCAAGAATAACCTTTTCGTCGGCCTCTTTTTCCGGTGACCAAGTCTTTTGTTACCGTAAAGAGAAGTTATTCATTCAGTTATCTGCTTAATCAGTCCTGATTCCCTACCGATGCTCAACCGTGGAATCCAACAGATGAAAAGTAAATATGATAAAAAGCACAGTACAACGCCACTGCTCATGTGAATTTTATGACCAACAATTAAAAAATCATCATCTCTTTCGTTGGTTTTTTTTTGACTTGCAACAACCGAGCTAGGTTTCATTCATATTTCAAAGACTTCTTGAATACTTCAACAAGAGAGAGAGAGAGAGAGAGAGAGAGAGAGAGAGAGAGAGAGAGAGAGAGAGAGAGAGAGAGAGAGAGAGAGTATTTAGTCTAAACAGGCAGAATTGCAAAGATCAGTCTCTTACATTTTTTTGGTTTTGTTTCCATGATCCTCCTCAAATAATTATGCCAGGTTTAAGGACTTTTGTTCATATAATTCCGAGTTATTTGTTAAATCCTTTAGTCAGTCATTCGATCATGATTCCCTAATAAAGGTTCAATCTTGAATACTCATTACATAAAGAAAATAAAAACAATACGAGGGCACAGCTCGTGTGAATTTTATGAATATCATTCACAATCTATTATCGTCCTCTTTGGAGAGAGAGAGAGAGAGAGAGAGAGAGAGAGAGAGAGAGAGAGAGAGAGAGAGAGAGAGAGAGAGAGAGAGAGAGAGAGAGAGAGCACTTAGCCCAAGCAGGCAGAATTGAAAAGATATGTCTGTTACGTTTTTGTTTTCAGGAGCATTCTCAAATAATTATGCCAAGTGTTAAGGATTTCTGTTCATGTAATTCCTAGTTATTTGATAAATGTTTGAATCAGTCATTCGATTAAAATTCCCTAAAAGAGGCTTAACCTTGGTATCCATTACATAATAAAAGAACAATAAAAACATTACAAGGACACAGCTCGTATGAATTTTATGACTAGCACTCAAAATCTATTACCGTCCTCTTTTTTTTTCTCTGGTTTGGTCCGAGTACTTTACGACCGGCAGTATGAAAACCAATTACTGCTGACCTTTCCTTCCATTCATCTAACGGCTGTCCAGTCTGGAACTCGTTTTGTTAATATTACTTGGTGTTAACTTTTAGCCATAGAATCTTTATTCACACTGGCTATCACATATAAACAAACGTACATACATACTAACACACTCACTCACACACACACACACACACACACACACATATATATATATACAGCTAGCTGCCGTCCTGGGTGATTTGAACGCAAAAGTACCTCATAAAGATGATTACATAACTGACAGCTCTGAAGTGCCTAGAGTGAATGAAACTGGAGATATTTTTTTGGGAAACGGTGTTTTGTTATACATGCTCTCAAGGAAGAACATTAATCAGTATACAATAAAAGGGAAAACGGCGAGGAAATGCCTCTGGTAAATGCTGGTAGCTATGATGGTGATGAAAGGAGTACCTGGAGGTATATCTGTTTACTACCCTGCTGAAGCAAAAGAAAATCGAGAAGGTGTTTTGCGATGAAGACTTCAAATTGTGAATATAAATATATGTGTACAAGTTTAATAGTGAAATAATGAGAAGCGTATATACAGAGATAGGCTAAAATGGAATAGGGAACAAGATGTCACAGTTAAAGATGTTAATAATGAGTAACATTCAAACTTCATAGATCGGGTGACATGTCAGGACAAACCAAGAAGGGGGGAGGAAAAAACTTGCACAGGGAGGGAAAATGAAGGGTTTTGTTAAGGAAAAATGTAGCATTATATGAAATGAATAGCAAACCATGGAATACAAATTTCATCACGTACTTCCAGAG
The DNA here is from genome assembly GCF_040412425.1 of Macrobrachium rosenbergii. Taxonomy (NCBI): domain Eukaryota; kingdom Metazoa; phylum Arthropoda; class Malacostraca; order Decapoda; family Palaemonidae; genus Macrobrachium; species Macrobrachium rosenbergii. Next base: position 8,752,283 of record NC_089790.1, on the reverse strand, counting down.
TAAAATTACTCTGTATAATAAAAAAAAAAGTGTACTGAGCAAATAACCAAAGCAAAAGGAGCATTTGAAGAATTAATGTGTGTTGAGGATGTCCAGGGTTCGAATCCTAGTCAGGGCAGAAACACTTTGAGGGTAAGTTATTCCCAAGGTACACAGGATTCTCTATTAAACGACATGTGTGGCTTAACATCTGTGAATATTAAAAAAAAATGGAGGGTGGAAAAGTGACAAAAAAAGTTAAGTATATCTTAGTTTAACTAGACCACTGAGCTGATTAACAGCTCTCCTAGGGCTGGCCGGAAGGATCAGATTTATTTTACGTGGCTAAGAACCAACTGGTTACCTAGCAACGGGACCGACAGCTTATTGTGGAATCCGAACCACATTATGACGAGAAATGAATTTCTATCACCAGAAATAAATTCCTCTAATTCTTCACTGGCCGGTCGGAGAGTCGAACGCTGGGCCAACAGCGTGCTAGCCGGGAGCTCTACCCACCTTTCCAATGAAGAACTAGAAAAGTGACAGATATATATATATATACATATATATATATATATATATATATATATATATATATATATATATATATATATATATATATATATATACATACATATATACAAATGTTACTAATAACTTTCCTCTTGTTACCTCAAGTCTTACACCAAAATAAAAAATATCGCCAGCTGTCCCACTCTTTTCGAGAGAATTTGATTACAATAATTATGAAAGGTCAAAAAAGGATGCTGGTCGTTATCGCAAATGAAAACAGTCATACACGAGAGAGAGAGAGAGAGAGAGAGAGAGAGAGAGAGAGAGAGAGAGAGAGAGAGAGAGAGAGAGAGAGAGCTTAACGATTTTTTATTATGTATTCAAAATTAAATGCTAAATGCACTTTGGTAAAGCGGAAATATAAAAAATTATTGTATAACAAACATTAACAAAAATAAAATTCTCTTCTTACTTGTTCATTAAACCTTAAATCTAATAATGTTTGGTATTAACAATATTTATCCTAATATTTAGGACGATATTTATCCCAATAACTTCAGGTGATAGTTATCCTAATAAATTAAGATACATTTATCCTAGTAACTTAAGATACGATATTTATTCCAATAACTTGAAAGACGATATTTATTCTAATAAATTAAAGAGACGATATTTATCCTAATAACTTGCGATATGATATTTATACTAATAACTTAAGAGACGATATTTTTTCCTACTAACTTAAGAGACGATCTTTATCCAAATAACTTAAAAAGACGATCTTTATCCTAATAATTTAAGAGACGATATTTATCCTACTAACTTAAAAGACGATATTTATCCTAATAAATTACAAGACGATATCTATAATAACTTCAGAGATGATATTTATCCTATTAACTTACGAGACAATATTTATCCTAATAACTTGAAAGACGATATTTATCCTAATAACTTACGAGACAATATTTATCCAAATAACTTAAGAGATGATATTTATTTAAAAGACGACATTTATCCTAATAACTTGAAAGACGACATTTATCCTAATAACTTGAAAGACGATATTTATCCTAATAACTTACGAGACAATATTTATCCAAATAACTTAAGAGACGATATTTATCCTAATAACCTGAAAGACGACATTTATCCTAATAACTTGAAAGACGATATTTATCCTAATAACTTGAAAGACGATATTTATCCTAATAACTTACGAGACAATATTTATCCAAACAACGATATTTATCCTAATAACCTGAAAGACGATATTTATCCTAATAACTTGAAAGACGACATTTATCCTAATAACTTGAAAGACGATATTTATCCTAATAACTTACGAGACAATATTTATCCAAATATCTTAAGGGACGATATTTATCCTAATAACCTGAAAGACGACATTTATCCTAATAACTTGAAAGACGATATTTATCCTAATAACTTACGAGACAATATTTATCCAAATAACTTAAGAGACGATATTTATCCTAATAACCTGAAAGACGACATTTATCCTAATAACTTAAGATACGAATGCAAAATGAGATTAGATAGTAAGCATGAGGGGCAAAACCAAAGGCAATTTCAGTAGTTAGGATTCGGAATCCCTTTAAGCGCTGTCAAACCTACGGAGATAAGGTAAGTACCTAAGATTTGCACGCACTACAGAGGATCCCTTAAGTCCATTATCAAGAGAGACACATGGCAATGATATATGGAATACCTGAGAACGTACCTAAGTCTCCATTTAGTGATCCAATCACTTATATGGCGATGCTAGTAATATGGCAATCTTCCTATAGAAAACTAATACTTTATCAACACAGAATTCTTCTTTCAAAGATATAAATAACTAAGTACCTTCAGTGGCTTTCAATACATCTAGGTAGAAAAAGATACGAAGACTACATTAAGAATGGGTTAGAAGGTTTGGAGAATTGTATGTACTCTCGAATAACTTGAGCAGAAAAAAAATAACATAATGGAAATGAAAGCCATTACAGATGTTTAGTTTCAGAGTCAAAGGATGATCGTTGAAAGACCTAAACATAAACACTTGAACGTGAAGCTATGTTACAATAGCTGTATTTCAATATGACTCATTTGATTTAATAAAATATATCGCTATGTCAAAAAAATTCTAATTAGTACTCATTTTACAGGAAGTCTCTCCTTTTTCTTGACGCAGAGATACAAAACCAAATCAAATCAATATTTCGACAACTAGGATTACAATGAAAGTATCTGCCACTAATAACGTATAGTCACAGTGAATGATCAAAACACACACACACAGATATAACTCACAGAAGTCTACATTCATATCTGACACGAAAAAGCACACACGGAAACTACTATACAACGCGCCAACGAACTTGAATGAAGAGATACGACGGAATGATAAAATGAAACGTAAATGATTTCATAGACCCTTTCGCCTCTTTATCTTTAATCGCCTGACCTTCATGAATGGAAAATGAAAACAAATAACCGATGCCGCGAGAATGACACGCCACCTTTATTCCACGCTATCGGAATAAAAGTCAACGGAGAAACGCTTAATGGGACAAAAACAGTTCAATCGGAAGACAGTAATTACGCTGAAATTTTGATTGCGAAAATAACTCACCTCATAATTGGAGGATATTGGGATTAACGTGCGTAGGTAAAGGTCAGTTTTCATAATGACATTATCATATTCTTATGTGAGTGAGTATTAAAAGTATAATAGTTTGCAATGAATGAACCTGTACAGGGCGTCTGATTTGCAATGCAAGCTTCCACACAAACGATTGGTCATATGTAGACAACATCATCATCATCCAGGTGCCATATCCCCAAAGACGTCGGCAATCATGGCTCGCCACTCCTCTCTATTTCCGGCTCTCTGCAGCAACTGAGCTGCAGACATTCTTCCTCCAGTCATTCTCACCAATCCATGTAGACAGCAAAAATGTTAAATACCAAATCAATTAATATTTAAGTAATATGACAACAATGTAAATCAGGGCGGTTTCAATCCATTTCGAATGTTTGTATGTAGACAAAAAATCTGAAATAGCAAATCAATTAACATTTATGTAAAATAACAACAATGTAAGTCAGGGCGATTTCAATTAATTTAGAATGTTTATAAGTAGACAACAAAAAAAGTAAAATAGCAAATCAATTAATATTTAAGTAAAATAACAACAATGTAAGTCAGGGCGATAATAATTCATTTATTTATTTATATGTAGACAACAAAAAGTAAAATAACAAATCAATCAACATTCAGGTAAAAATAACAATAACGTAAGTCAGAGCGATTTCATTCCATCTTACAGCTCCTCTTGAATTTATGAGCATTAAGAGCAATAATAATTTAATAATAACCACTGCGCAGTTTTACAATAAAAGTATCAAAAAGCCCTTTAGTAATTTGACAACGTAAAGATTCGGACGCACAGGCTCAAAGGTAGGTCCAACTTAAATATATTAATGTTATTATTGTAGAATCTACTGGTCACTTTTTACCAGATACATATGAAATTTTAATAGCCACAGTGCCCTCTTAACTTCTCGAACTTTCGCGCTTTTTTGGATACGCTTGTCACTACAAAGCCTTAAGATCCAAGTGCAAGAAATATGAAGAAATTATGATGTCCGGCAGCGGGAAACGAACCCGGGTCCCTAATCAGAACGAGGTACCATTGTCGACCTGACCAGTTAAGAGGGCATTGTGGCTATTACAATTACAAATGTTATTATTATTAGACAGCAGTTACCCTTTGCAAAAACAGAATATTACAATCCAAACTGTTCCAATAACGAAAGCAGCACAGTATGGAAAACGGAACATTAGTACATAAGAGGAATAGAAGAAAAAAAAAGCAAAAAGCAAAATAGGACAATTAGATTGTAAAGTGAGATTCCGGCGAATTTGGTCATCATATGAACATGAACATTTCAGTTCCACAGGTCCTTTGTTCCTCACACCGTTGGACTGTGGAACAGTCTCCCTGAGGTGGTGGTGCAACCAGAACTTCAAGAGTTCAAGTGAAGATGCAATGCATTACTACCCTAATGCTATCCTCCCTGCATTTTAATATATTTTTACTTATTCATTCTTTAAACTATTTTTTTTTTTCTTTTTAATAAGTGAGATCTCTTCTTTCCGTATTTCCCTTTACCGTCTCTTACTTCCTAATGAATACCATATTCTTTGGAAGCTTGAATTTCAAGTCAATGGCCCCTGTGGACTTGTTACATATGAAGAGGGTTCATCTTCTGAATAATAATAATAATAATCTGAAGTTCAAACGATGCGACTGCATGAATATGACAAACTATCAAATCTCTACCCGGAAGTAAATGCGCCGTTTAGACATGGAAAGATCACATTAAAAAACGACAGCAAATCCTACCAGTTTTTATTTCTTAAGTAAAACTGCTTATTAAATCATATTTTCTCACTGATTACGAGACAGAGAGCATTGTTTTGTCTGCATTCAGCAAAAGCTGTCAATTTAAGATCACAGTCATTACAAGACTACTGAAGTTTACGTTCCACGTGAATTACCAGATTGTAACGTTGGGAGACAGTTGAATCATTTGAAGGAGGTGAGGAGTTTCACCAACATTTTATAGTTATTTTTGCATTTAATTCATCACCTGTTTGTTAGAGCAAGAATTAACCTATGGCTTTAGGGCCAACATCACCATTATCTGCTTTTGCCATTTAGTCTTGTTTCTTTTAATGTTCACGAGGGATATAAATCTTAAATATTACTTTTGATATGCATACACAAAAACACAGAAACATTAGGATAAAATTCCATTCTTCCTCACTGCTTCTTTAAGACAGGTCTTAACAAAGTAATTTAATTGCTTATGCCGTTTGCCCTAAATTGATATAGTTAGTGTGCATACAAGTATGCATTAATTGCGCTTACTGTACGTGAGAGTTTATTTGTACCTATGTCCCCCTACAGTACATTTAGCCACTCTTGCTCACCTCAAAAATCAATCTAAACAAAATTAGAATAAATCACTTTTTGCCCATACCAAACAAAGTACCTCCCTACCCACCATCCCCTCTCCCATCCTCTCCTCCCCACCCTCTGTCCTCCCCCTTCCCTCCTCCCACTCCCCCCCACAAACACGCTGCTACCCCGCCAGCCACCTTATCTAAACGACGAGCAATTACAGCCTTTTGGTGGGAGTAGCCACGTTGGCGTTTTCTGATGATGTGTGCCAAGAGTCTGATATATTGCGGGGTATCTTTGACTTCGTGGTGAAGAAAGAATGAGAGAGAGAGAGAGAGAGAGAGAGAGAGAGAGAGAGAGAGAGAGGAAAAAATTGTCAGGAGACTTTCGATATACGGAATTATTGATGGGGGATATCTCTTGGAGGAATGGTTTGCCTTGGGGCCTACGGGGGAGATGGGATGATTTGTTGCCTTGGCCCCCAGAGAGAGAGAGAGAGAGAGAGAGAGAGAGAGAGAGAGATTCTTAAGACTTATTGCACATTGTAATGAGATAAGTTCTTTGAGAAATTTGCGTGTTATGTCATTTTAAGAGCGAGAGAGAGAGAGAGAGAGAGAGAAATGTAAAAATTATAACGGAGAGAGAGGGAGATAAGGGATGAAGGTTCTTAAGAAAATAATTAGCAAAATAATTAGCATTACTAGTATTCACGTAGTTTCAACTCAAAATGGAAAAGTAGAATGCTAAAAGACCGAGGGCTCCAATAAGGTAAGTAACCCAGTCCGAAATAAGAAATAATGAATGAACCACATAGTAGAAATAACCCAAAACAACAACAAATGGGATAAAGCAATGAAAAGTCACTCATGTAAGTCAACTCAATAACAATACATTTGAACTTACTTAGACCTTTCGAATATTGACGATTCCGCCAAATGACTAAGATCATTTCAAAATCTGCAAAGACAAACCGAAACCGTCAAGTATTGGACATCACGAAAGAAAAGTCAAGGCTTAAGAATTAACTATCCGTACTATCTGTCGGATCGTATAGTCTTGGAAGATCTGAATGCGAAGGATGATGGGAATTACGAAAAAAATCACTGGGCATGCGCACTGACCTTACTGATCGGCGGTGCCGCAGATCAATGCTAAAGATCTGGAATATCGAATTTCATTCCGGTCAAACTTTATTTAAGATCAGTCAGCCGCTGAAGACCAAATCTGGTAACCAAATTCACAACACGAAACAATAAAAAGAATTACAACGCAATCTCAGGATGAACAGATTTTCTTAGACTGTGAAAAACCTTTTCAATATGCTAAATTTTGTGCAATTCAAGAAGAGCTGGACATGTTTCTCATAAGTGAATTTGCAGCCAAGAATGAATGGTATGTAGATGATAAATAAGACACCTTGCTATTACAACGCCACTTCACTTTAACCACTGTTTCAATCAATCAAAATTTAGACCAAATCGACATAAACTGGGTTGGCACTCTCTAGGCAAGACGGAGAATCTGTTCGGACAGAAAACTCATGTTTTTTGCTTGAAAATGGATATAAACACCACTAAGAAGATCTAGATGACACTATTACCAATAAACTGGGTTGAAAGATACTTTCCACTAGAATTTTTTTTAGGAATAATTCTATCTTTTCTTTGGCATATATCTTGCAGGAAACTGTAAGATATGATACACCTGTCTGGAAATACCGCGTCAATTTATAATTATTCGATAAGCTATATTTGAATATCTCATCATGCCAAATAGAACACAAATCCAACTGGAAACATATATGCACAAGACCCCGTGGATATTACAATTTCAATTACATGACATCTTTCCGTGATGTTCAAACCGATGAAACGTCAGCTAAATCATTACCTAATGACCTTTTTAAAATTACAATTCCATCTTTGATAACCGACTGGGTTTCCGGTGTTATGTTTCTGAGTATTTCACACAAAAACACTAAAACCAATTGGACAGAGTCGGAAAACTTGCCAAACAGAGCAAAGGTCTAAGAGAAAATGCCCCTGTATTCAAGACAGTCATATAATCGAGTCAGCATGGTGGCTACTCAGCTGAGGAGCCTCTGAGTTCCGCTGAATGGAGAGTAATGATCTGACAAGTGGAAGGGAATCTTTGAAGCTGAAAGAAATTGTAACTTTTTCAGTTCCAAATCTTTGTGACCCGGTTTTGAAAGGCCTGGCCCATGTAACATTCAGAGGTGACAGGCTGTCAGCACTTCCTTTCAATTTTCTTATCACTAAAATAACTTGGACTTCTCTTTACTTCCGAACTTCATCCATAAAATATCGAGGGGGGGAAAGAATATGAAAGTCAACGATCAGGATGCTAGAGAATTAATGACGAGGTCGTTGTTAGGATTTCAGGTACAACAAGCTCATCTTATAAAGCTTCTTCTCCAGGTGGACGCTCAAGTTTAACTTGAGGAGACAGGACACTGTTCTGTCAATCATTCTTTCACCGTCACTTTCCAGAAGACAGAACCAAAGGGCCCGTCTTTCAGAAACTGTAATTACAGGGAGCCCATTTTTTTTTTTTTTTTTTGTGAAATGCATCTGGATCACTGTATAGTGAGTATTTTAGTTAGTCTCTTCAGTTTCTTTCCTAACTTCGTAACCATAAACACACTTAAATCCTAATAAATACTTTATGAAGATCGTTCAGACAAAATTTCTTTACGCTCTTTTTACTCAATATTCCTCCGGAGAACTTTTTTTTATTGTTTTAAAAGAACTTTTCTTTGATCGTTTTAAAGATCCGAAAGGATGGAGATATTCTTTTACCTGAGAACTTGGATCGTAGTCCACACAGACGTTAGATAAATTTTACCTTACATACTCACATACGTATAAACACAAACACACACATATACAAGGTATATATATATATACATGTATAAATACACACAAAACACACACACACACACACACACACACACACACACACATATATATATATATATATATATATATATATATATATATATATATATATATATATATATACAGAGAGAGAGAGAGAGAGAGAGAGAGAGAGAGAGAGAGAGAGAGAGAGAGTAGATCTGCTGGTCACAGTAGCCAGGTCTATGTATTATAAGGACCACAACAACCTCGTATCTTCTGGTTCCTATCATATCTGGTTATGCTTCCAAATAAAGCTTTGAAATTTGAATCTCCTCCGAGCGAAAAACTCCTGGAAATGAGATGAGGTATTTGTGATCATTACAATACAAACACGCACAACATAATATATGTAGATATAAATGTATATATATTTTTATTATATATACAGGTACATATTACATATATGCACATATATGTATATAATATATATACTGTATATATATAATACATATATACATTATATATGTTTGTCCGCCCCAGGTGCGTGCGGGATAGATAGGGGATCGTGAGGGTAAGGGAGACATGACACATCCACCCTCATCTCGCAAACCTGTTTGTCCATCCCGGGTGTGTGCGGTGTAGGTAGCGAGATCCCGAGGGTAGTGGAGATAAGGAACAGTACCCCCCCACCCTCCCCCTAGCTGAGAAGAGTGAATTCTGATGAAGGTTTGGGAATCAGCACATTTCTTCCTGAACGTCTAGAAATTCACTATACAATCTATTCCAGTCATAAGTCGCGTACCAACTTCACTTGCTGTCCCCGAAAATATTTTTGAGAACGATTTAATATACGGCGGAATTTGGAGAATCCACATTCTAATAGGAGATATTCATATTCGTGTGGCATGTGTACTGCTACCTAAAATCAAATCGAGAAAAACATTCCTCAGTTCCAATAATCTTACATAGTCTGCATTCCCCTACATGGAACTGGATGGAATTCAATGATCATTACGGTATCAATTGCAATAAACAACTTTTTGGAAAAAACATCTCCCGTGATATAAAACAGGGTCTCAATACAGCGTTGGAATAACTATGGGTGTATTTTATTAGCATTATCAAATGTTAGCTTAAAATGACTTGTTAACGGTAGAAGTTTAATTCTATAAGCACTCGCCAAACATACACACACAGAAACACGCATACAAACACACATATATATAAATATATGAATATATAATACACACACATACACACACACACATACATATATATATATATATATATATATATATATATATATATATATATATATATATATATATATATAATTGTAATAGCCACAATGCCCTCTTAACTTCTCGAATTCTTCACGCTTTTTGGATACGCTTGTCACTACAAAGCCTTAAGATCCAAGTGCAAGAAATATGAAGAAATTATGATGTCCGGTAGTGGGAAACGAACCGAGTCCCCTAACCAGAAGGAGGTACCATTGTCGACCTGACCACGACAATAGTACCTCGTACTGATTAGGGGTTTCGTTTCCTGCTACTGGACATCATAATTTCTTCATATTTCTTGCACTTGGATCTTAACGCTTTGTAGTGGCAAGCGTGTCCAAAAAGTGCAAAGAATTCGAGAAGTTTAGAGGGCATTGTAACTATTACAATTACATATGTTGCCTGGTAAAAATGTGACCAGTAGATTCTATATATATATATATATATATATATATATATATATATATATATATATATATATATATATATATATATATATATATATATATATATATATATATATATACACACACACACACACACACACATATATATATATATATATATATATATATATATATATATATATATATATATATATATATATAACAACTCAGATTGGTTATTCTCCACATAAAGTTTATCAATGAGAAAAAGAAAAGCTGGTTCGTTATTAGACATTTGACTACACTATATACCAAGGATTATTAAACAGAACTTTTTCAGAAGATTAGGATAACTGTTATAAAAATCAGTATTAAACCGAGAGGAGCACAAGTGAAGGATTAAGGGAAGTAATGCAATAAAAAAAACACTCAAAAGAAAGAAAGTGTCTGCAGACTTTTAACCTTGACTGTACAGGACACTAGGAATGAAATGAAATATAATATATATACATATATATATATATATATGTATATATATACATACACACACACACACACACACACACACACACACTTCTCGGCTGTGAGATGCAGCGTAAGCTAAGTGCCCTTAAATATGCTCTATATTGCGAGCATATCACGAACAATAACAAAGCTGACCTTCTTTGAAAAATAAATCAATGCTGGTGAACTGGCCTTGAATAATATGGCTATCATAAAAAATAAACTTTTCAACTACGGCTCTGAATTTTGATCGAAGTCCTGGTCGAGGTAAACATCTTGATCATGATCCTGCTTGTGATCCACATCTAGGATCATTACCCTTAGCCTGTGGCGCAACCCAGATCCGAACTGCGATGTTGTTCCACGTATAGTGTCCCAGAGTCAGGGCCGTGGTCCAGTGGACCTGGTACAAATCCAGACTGTTTAATCAACAAATAATACTTTCCAAGGTCTTGGTCACTACCTAAATTAAAATGGTTGGTTTCTGGTCCATTTTTTTTATATATCTTTTTATAAGAAGTGGATTCCAAGATCCTTAGAGTATAAACAGACAAAAGCACAGAAACTGAATCTTCACGATTTGAGAATTCAAACCACTGTCTTTTACTTAAAATAAATTTGATGAAAGTAGCTAGGAACACTTGAACAAAAGTTGTATTTGAACAAATATATAAAACCATAGAAACAATTACCAAAACACAGTTCAAATTATTACACGAACAAACGCTTACAAAAATGTGAAAACTTATGAAAAAAAATTATGGAATAAAAAATAGAGTGTAAGCAAGAGAAGACAAATTCTTTTTCCTCTAAGCTCGAGTATCGAATATCAAGACGATCGCGCAACAGCAAAAGGACGAATGGACCAATAACAATGAAGGGGTTTATTCGTCCAAAGGAACGGAATTGTCTCGTTCCAGGGAACCCCCGTCGTAAAACGCCCGCTATGGCTTTTATCTTTGAAAAATCTCCGGCAATGTTTCTTTCTTTAATTTCAAGGGGACACCGAAAAAGAAGAAGAAGAAGAAGAAGAAGAAGAAGAAGAAGAAAAAAAAAAGAATCCCATGAAGTGAAACGTCTCCTCCGATACTTAGGAAGAAGTGATGAGGGCTAAGATTTATTGCTGTTCATCGCGGTGATCCTTTAGTTTTGAAGGAGGAAATAATACTAGGGTTGGATAATTTGGTACGGCAGATGCTTGTAATACTGTGCCATTCATAACAGTGATCAATGAAGCTATATTCTGAATACTACTTTACACAGCTATACTCCGTTTCTTTCCTAAACCACAACGTAAGGGCTCTGATAACAATTTGTGCATACCTGATGGATTGTAAACAAGAGAAGCCAGAAAAATTTTTTTTTTTCATAATGTGTTCAGAGGAGTTCAGTAATGACACAAAGAACAAACAGTGAATCAACTCTCAGATCAAAATTTATTTCCGTGAACAATCCATTAGTTGTTATACGATCCAGATCTTAATAAAGAATGTAACAGGAACAAGCAGTATAATGTAGGCGCAGCATAAATTGATAAATTTCTCAAGGCCAATTTTTTTAAATTTTCGTATTTATTTTCGTTTTTTTCTCAGATCCATTTAATGAGATGATAAATTTCTTTTTCTTTCTTTTTCTAAACCTTCAGCTGAAAACCATTATGGGCAGAGTCAAGACTACAAATACCAAAGAGGGTTCCAAACGAAAACTAGCCTGCGGAGAGAGAAGGTTATAATAGGAAAATGTAATAAATAGTTAAGTATGAAGAAATAGAAAATAAAACAGATACGCCTGAAATTCAGGAAACGTCAGCAGAAACCAGGAATGCATTTGCTCCTCGCTTAAATAATTGGGGATCAGAGGATTCCACAATTGCACCAGGCAAACTATTCGACATTTTCGTGGCAGCCAAGGCAAAACTCCTAGCAAATTCGAATTTTATCTCGTCTACCACTAAAATGTGAAAAAGTTTTCAACAGAACTAACGTTCAAATATTGTGATGTATACATTGATACTTTGAAGGCACAATATATCCCCAAATGCGAAATTCGTACTTATTTTACATAATCAGAGGCCACATTGTGATGTACAGTTATTACCTAAGGTTTTTTGCGGCGTCCCTTCGGCCCCTAGCTGCAACCCTTTTCATTCGTTTAACTATACCTCCGTTCTTATTCTCTTTGTTCTAACTTACTTTCCACGCTCTCGTAACAATTGATTCATTATATTCAGCTCTGAATGAACTCACAGGTACCAGCGCTTGGCCTCTGCCCTAAATTTTATGTTCCAAAAAGGGTTCCGTTTCATTGCGGAAGGCGTTGCTGAGCAACTGAGACTTGGTTCCCTTCGATTTTCAAGACCGTAAGCAATCATATTCTAGAGGAATATCTGCGGATTTAATAAGTAAAATGTTCAATTTATTAAATAATGTTTTCTCCGATTTCAATGAAGTCAGGGATTGGCAATTATCCTCGTTTAGGTATGTCATCTTTTCACGGGCGAATGAGTCGAACAGGCTGTTTTAAAAGCCATCAATATGAACTGACGGAGGTGACCGTGATACCGCTTTTGTTTCTAGTAGCCTAATTAAGCAATACAGACGCTTGATTAACTTCAACACTCACAGCTGTTTCCCGTATTACAATGACTTTTTACACTACTCTGGATTGTTTCGCGTTGGGGGCATTCACGGTGATAACAGGTAACCGGTGGAACAATGGGCAAGACACCGAGAATTATTCTCTGGAAAACAATGTAATTATGAATGACAACAAAGGACAACAATCTGTGGGCCAGTGAGGCGGCAACGATGACGTCATGCAAAACTCATGACACAAACATTCCAAAATACAGAATAAACATTCATCCATCACTACATTCGAAATAACTGACGGCCATGAAATATTTGTCAACGGAATAAAATGTACGAAGGAAAAATTACCTACGTTGGTACTAGAAATCGTTTCCGAGCCTTTGTGTGTTAGTGAGGAAAGATGCGCTTGCGTGCATATTAAATCTTGTCAGGTGCTAATACCTTCCGTCATGTAATGCTTTTGCTCTTTGTAAGAAGGTTTAAGTACTTGAAAGCCGCTGATATTTATATCAACAAAACTTTCCATGTATATTTTATTACGAGTATTTGTATTAAAAACATAATTTAAATAAAATAAGTGAATCCTTCGCCAAGCCTGTTATCATAAAAAACTAAATCGACATTATTAAAAATATAGGAGCTGCAAGCCATCATCGACAAAAATGGGAGCCTTCCAATGATCAGAGACATTATGGGAAAAAGGATTTTCATGGGACAGTTCATGGAATCCTCATAAAAAACACAAACTGTAAACTGTACAGTTGAGACTAAAGGCAAACAATTTCGTGACTATATACAAAAACTAGATTCCAACACGAAATGAAGTGGATATTGAAAAAGCGTCGACTTTTAAAACTAGTACTTTAAATGAAATGGACGGTTAATCCTTTGAAAGCATTCTATGGAATATTTGGTTTTCGTAACCCAATAACAGAAGCCAAACAGACATTTGTAGATGTGAAGAGAATGCGGGAAAATACGGATTCTTTAACCTGAAGACAGAGAAAATTCAAATACTATCTGGTGTTCAGAGAGAGAGAGAGAGAGATGAATATGCATATCAAGGCAAATAAACTAACATTACTGTATATTGCTTTCTGTGAGAGTTGCAAGGGAGAACACAAGGAAAGAGAGAGAGAGAGAGAGAGAGAGAGAGAGAGAGAGAGAGAGAGAGAGAGAGAGAGAATGTGTCAAGATTCTTTTCCTCTAAACGGTTCCATGTCACCTGGAGGGCAGGAGAGGCCAGCCGGATAGTGAGAATTTCATTCCACCTCCCACAAATCACTCGAGGGAAAGCTGTTTGAAAGATAATAACGAGTTCGAGGGTTATCAATTTTCACAGCGAACGCATAAATGAAAGTGAATGCGACATATTGTTGGGCGGGCAGAGGGAGGCCCGCCAAATGTTGAGAAATGGCGCGGGTAGAACTTAATTGCAGAGAAAATACAGAGGATCGGAGGACAGCAAAAGCCAGTAGTTTTTATATAACACATATTTTGCTTCTAAAATTATAGATGCTCAGTCTTAATCAGCAGAAACAAAATCTTCATCGCCAGTATTCATCAAAATAAGCTAACAATGGCTTGATATAAACACAGATATATATTGTACAAACATCAACAATGTGGTGATATGGGCACAGACATATACGAAAACCAACAACGCTGTTTTGAGCACAGACATAGACACCAACAATGCCCTGATATGAGCACAGACATATGCAAACAATACCTTAATTTGGGTGACATCAGGAAAGCAAGACTTCCCTGATTTTATCTAACTAACGATAGCAAAATAGTTACTTAGACAGAACGGAAACCTTATGAGACTTCCTCTGTGATCACTGGACTAAATTCTAGGTGCTTCTGAAAACCACACTAACATCAAAGAAAATTTCTTTCTAAACAAGGTACTTCAGAATGGACAAAGTTGTGTATAAAAAAAAATTAAAGTAAATGGACATGAAGTTGTGCATAAAAAAATTAAAGTAAATGGACATGTTGTGTAAATGGACATGAAGTAAAAAAAATTAAAGAAAATGGACATAAACAAGAAATAAAAATGGACATGAAGTTGTGTATACAAAAAATTAAAGTAAATGGACATAAGAAAAAAAATTAAAGTAAATGGACATGAAGCTGTCTAAAAAAATAAAGTGGATAAAAAAAAAATTAAAGTAAATGGACATGAAGCTGTGTATAAAAAAAATTAAAGTAAATGGACATGAAGTTGTGTATAAAAAAAATTAAAGTAAATGGACATGAAGTTGTGTATAAAAAAATTAAAGTAAATGGACATGAAGTTGTGTATACAAAAAATTAAAGTAAATGGACATGAAGCTGTGTATAAAAAAATTAAAGTAAATGGACATGAAGTTGTGTATAAAAAAAATTAAAGTAAATGGACATGAAGTTGTGTATAAAAAAATGAAAGTAAATCGTATACTGGTTTTCCAGGGAGTTAATCGAGGTCAAAGGTCGGATAACTACAACAAAATGAATAATGTGAGTAATCTCTATTACATGGTATCCAATGAGTGTCCACATATACTCCTCTGGTTTAACTTGATACTCTGGTCAACCTCTCTCACAGGGTCTCCTGTATAAATAAGCATTTATTCTTTGTTTGTGGAACTTTCACTGCCACCCTAGGGCTGGATTTATATTTTCATTACCTTTCCATAATCGGAGACTTGAGAACATTACAGGTAATAAACTACACATTTAGACCTTGGGAGGTCATCAGCCCGTGGCCCAATCTCTATCACCACCTATACGAGTATGAACAAACGTTAATGAAGCTCCTTTGGTGAGAGCTTCAGCACGGTACGCAAGAGCTTCAGTACGGTACGCAACGTCCCCAGGATCGGCACCTGTCGTCTCGACCATCTTTTATATTACTGTTATTTTTGGCGGTAGGCTGTGACTTATCTGTTCTTTGTGGATGCATGGATGGACTTGCAAGTATGGTCATTACTGTCCAAGCATTAATAATACCAATGATAATAAAAAAAATACTCATAGCAGCATGAGTCTTGAAATGGAGAAACAAATCCGCAGTTTTGTATGGGTACATATATTACATGAATAAAAAAAAAATATCTACAGAAAGATTTCGGAAATCTGTTCGATTCCCCTTTTCAGTTTATTTGTATCATACATAACTGTGATTTGCTTCTCCAATAACGATAATAACAAGACTCACCAAAGTTGATGTCTAAGTATGCCAACTATATTTGCATTAGCCCTTGCCATACTATTCAATCAATAACTTAAAACAGGAGAGAGAGAGAGAGAGAGAGAGAGAGAGAGAGAGAGAGAGAGAGAGAGAGAGAGAGAGAGGTCGCCGATATCGAATCCCGACATCAAAGTAAAAAAAAACAAAAGACGATCAACTTATCACAGAGCATTGCACCTGTAATCCATTCCATCTATATCGGAGACCGGTGTTGGAAGGGACAGAGAAGAGGCAGGAAGGTCCAAGTGCAATTTCTGCTCCCTATACAACGGCCCTCCCCTTTCCCGCCTTGTTTTCCCTCTCCCGCAATCAGATAATCCCACAACCTATCAGTGACATCTCAACTCGCACCCCATTCTATTCGGTCCAGTGTCTCTTTCCTCTCTCTCTCTCTCTCTCTCTCTCTCTCTCTCTCTCTCTCTCTCTCTCTCTCTCTCTCTCTCTCTCTCTCTCTCTCTTCCTCTATATAAAATTTGACCTCTGTTTTCTGGTCGCCTCTGTTCTGACAGCGCGCTAACACAGTTTCCAGTTATTTTTCCTCACTGTTCTCCTGTTTTTCAGCCGAAGATAAGATTCGCCAAACAACTCGATCTGCCAAAGGTCTTGCAACTCGATCTGACAAAGGTCTTTCCTTGAGGGGTCTCTTAAAATCGAGAGGGGTCCACCCCGCAAACTTCACAGGAAATTTCAGATTGAGAGATTACTTTGTACGTAATATCTGTAACTCAAGTTTTACCCCAAAAACGAATAAAGACGAAAAAATACAGCCTTCCTTCCCCCTTTGATGAATCTTCTAAAATCTTTTTCGGGTGGCGGTTTTGAAAATTGGTCCTCTCTTTCTCTCTCTCCTCCTCTCTCTCTCTCTCTTTCTTTTATTTATATATATATATATATATATATATATATATATATATATATATATATATATATATATATATATATATACTGTATATACAGATTTATACATATACACATATATATACATTATACACATATATATATACATATTCATATTATTCACTTGTAGAGATTTATACAGTGCTTCTGTATACTCTGTCAACATAAAATTTGAAAAGAAACGTTTTAACATTTAAGAGGCTAAACAACCACACAGAACGTAAACAAGTGAAAAATATTCGTTAATATCAACATTAATTGAATGATTCCCTGAGAAATAGGCCTCCTGACTGGGTCGTAATGACGAAACGAGTAGGATATTAAGCAATTTAAAAACACTACAGACGGAATTGCCTTTTAAAAGGCTGTGGTCGATTTTATCTTAAATGTAATCCAAGTAACCACGGAAAACATAATACACCAAGACAAATACACACGGTATCAGTGTTTCTCATAATTTCCAGTGGAGTTCTGGAACAAAGAGCAAACGCAAACACCCACATACAGAACAAATTATTTTACTTATCCTGGATTCCTAATGTGACTCAGGCTCCACAGATTTCCAACCTGAGTGTGGTTCTTGGTGCAATAAATGCACATCATTTGGAATGACAAACAAAACTGATTACGCAACAAACACAGGCGCTTTCCGAACAAAAATGTCGAGCGCGATATTTCTTTCACACTTCCCAGCAAAGATTCGACGCTGCTGCAAATCAAAGCTCTGTGTTCATTAAGCGACTCAGCAGGCAGGAAAAACAACTGAAAAATCGATAATAAGAAAACAAATCATATTAATCTAATATTCATCTCTCTTAACGAGGGAGTACTTGTGTGTAAAGCACAAAATCACCGATTGGTCGAAATAACTGAATGGATTATATGGCATTATACGAAAGTATTGCATGATATTATACGAAATATCCATTTGTCAACAACAGTTAATCCTTTCTGTCCACGTTTCAATTCTCCAACCATTTTCAAACCTCTCTCTCTCTCTCTCTCTCTTAACCTCCCTGTTCTCCGATGCCCATCCTTCTGTTAGGCCAATCTGTCTGCCTTAAGGTCTCGGGCAGGTATTAACCCCCAGGGGATTAAGTTATGATTCCGCAAACAAATAGAGTTAGTGTCGGAAGGATCAACGATGACAGCGAACGCCTCCGGAGAAAAATGACCATAAACCATTACCCCGAAAGCCTCCCTATCTATTCTAATTGTCTTCCGTATCAGCCTCTTCGTTCTCTCGCGGTTCCCTTCTCCTCTCTTCTCCTCTTTGACTTTCACATTATTCCATTAAGGAAAGGTGCAGAGAGAGAGAGAGAGAGAGAGAGAGAGAGAGAGAGAGAGAGGCTGGAGCGGGAGGCCTACTAAATAACTCTGTTTTCTCTCTGTTTTTCTAGAATTATAATGATCAAGAAGCCTTAAATGGCTATTTTTTTTGTGGCGAGGAATGGTATAATGAATTAACAGCTTAAACTTTCTAAAAGTAACTCGGGATTTTTTTTAGTGAAAATCCTTACGGGCGAGTACTGGTAAAGCCCACATACAAGGAACAATAAAGATATAAAAAAAAAAATACAGATTCTTATCAGTAATCTTTATCCAACTTCCATAAAATACTCAGGAAAGTTTATCTCACAACAAGAGATAAACGCAATAACTTTCCTAAATTATCCAATTACTTTAGCAATTTTCCTGAAATACCTAGTGAATTATCCCATTTCTTTGAAAAACCTAAAATCTTTACATTTTTCCTGAACGAAACAGCCTATTATTTTCATTAAATGTAAATTTGAGTAAATTTCCTTGCATTACAAAGTAATTTAGTTGCTTTCTTGCTTCAAATATAACACCATCCATTTTTCTCAAAAATTTTTCATGTGAGGTTTTCAAGTTGTGTTCCATTCTAAAAAAATTATGGAATTCTTCAGTCTTTTATAATCAATTTACATAACGTTTACCATTTTTGCAATACATGGCTGACAATAGGGAAAGATTAACATGCACTATTTCCCCAATTTACTCGTCAACTACAAAATTAACACTAGTTAAAACTTCCAGTTCATATTTCAACAATAAAAAAAAAAATCAGGGAACACAAACGTCCTGATCTGCTTACAAAAATCGATTTATTCATGAATGTTCCATTGGAACAAACTAGATCTCTATTCACGTGAGTACACGCGCGCACGCACACACACACACACACACACACACACACACACACACATATATATATATATATATTCTGTCATATATATATATATATATATATATATATATATATATATATATATATATATATATATATATATATATATATATATAAGAAATTCTGTCACATACCAGCGACATTTTTATACATGCCCAAACATTAAGCCACAGGTATCATTTAACCTCCAGTTCACTATACCTAGGGAAAATCATACCGCGGACGGAGCACTCATCAATTACAACTCTCCTTTTGTGTGAGTTATTCCCCAGGTATAGTGAATTGGAAATGAAACAATATTTGTTGTCTTATTGAGAGCTGAAGGGTTAATATTATGTGGAGGCACATGGTCAATAAAGAGTAGGGTTAAATGTATATACCCACAAACACATATAAATACGCATATAAATGTATATATAGATAAATGTGTGTATACATACATACATACTCGTATATATATGTATTATATATATACATGAAACTTTTCCATAAATTAAAGATGTGAGCTAGCAATCTATACTTTAAAACGATTCATGAATAATCTGTAAAACGTTCATGAATAATCTGTAAGAGTCTATATATATATATATATATATATATATATATATATATATATATATATATATATATATATATATATATATATATATATATACTGTATAATTGAAAATATCACCGGAAAGAGTATTGCTAGAAGGAAATTGTCACCTAAAAATAGTAACTCGCAATGTGTATAATATACCCACATATTCTGATAAAGCTTTTCCATTAATTGATTACTATTGTGACCTGACTGCACTCAATGTTAACATCACCACAGACATAAGTGCACTACCAATCCCGTCAAAATCTAATGAGAAATCAAAACGGCAACATCACTGACAGAAAAGTGAAGAGCCGATATACAGCCTACTACACCCCTGCAACAAACGAGAGTCGTGTTGCCATCACACGTTGCATTTCATGACCTCACACACACACCGCGATGCTGGGATGCAATCACAACCACTGATGCCATCTGAATACAGATGAGATGGACCATGGCCCCCTATCTGTCCAAATGGAACACGCCATAAGAAGAACTTATTTCCTCTTGTATGTATGTATGTATGGGAAGGACATGATGGGATGTATGTGAACATTACTCATGTTATTATTATTATTATTATTATTATTATTATTATTATTATTATTATTATTATTATTATTATTATTATTATTATCAGTCAGAAGATGAACCCTATTCATTTGGAACAAGCCCACAGAGGTCAACCGTTCAGGTTCCAAAGAATATGGTAGGAGTAAGAAGTAAATACAGGACAAATACATAAAGAGGAGATCACTGATTAAAACAGAAAAAAATAAATCAACAAATTAATAAATATATAAAAATAAGAGTAAACTGTTGTTAAGATACAAGGAGAATGGCATTAGGTTAGTAATGCATAGCACCTTCGCCTGAACTTTTGAGCACCTTCGCCTGAACTTTTGAGCACCTTCTCCTGAACTTTTGAGCACCTTCTCCTGAACTTTTGAGCCCCTTCTGAACTTCTGAAGTTCCACTTACACGACATCGGCAGGGAAACTGTTCCACAGTCCAAAGGTGTGAGGAATGAAGGATCTCTGGAAGTGAGACGTTCGACAGCGAGAAATATTTATTGTATATTAGCATAGTTTTACATTAATTTTACTAGCAAAGATTGTGTTTTTTCTTTCCGAAGCCGAGATAAGATATAGGGGGCTGGATTCAAGAATGGTATTCTTCCGTAAAATATTCAGCAAAACGTTTTATGAAATGAGCCTTTTAGTGAATGTTGGAAACAGCTGTAATCACAACGACCTCCACTAAAGAATTAAGCTGATATATATATATATATTATATATATATATATATATATATATATATATATATATATATATATATATATATATATATATGTGTGTGTGTATATATATAATATAATTTATATATATATATAAATGTATGTAACTGTAATGGTTACAATGCCCTTTAAACTTCTAGAATTCTTCACAATTTTTGGATACACTTATTACTACAAAGCCTTAGATCCAAATGCAAGAAATATGAAGTAATTCTGACGTCCGGTAGCAGGATTCGAACCCGCATCCCCAGTATCAGACCAAGGTCACGTTGCCGATCAGACCAATCCTGCTACCGGACATAAGAATTTCTTCATATTTCTTGCATTTGGATCTAAGGCTTTGTATGAATAGTGTATCCAAAAAGTGTAAAGAATTCTAGACGTTAAGAGGGCATTGTGGCTATTACAATTACATACGTTGGTAAAAAGCGACCAGCGGATTCTTTATACATACACACACACATGCATATATATGTATATATATGTGTGTGTAAGTATATATATAATATATACATACATACATCAAATCGTGTATAAACAAAACAATCTCCTACTCAAAAGAATTCTTACAAAGCCATTAGATCCAGTAAGGCAATAGAATCTTCTTCCAAGATTCTCTTGTGATCTTTTCGAATCATACAAGATTAACCCACAGCTGGTGAAGCAGATAGAAGGGAAGAAGAAGAAGAAGAAGAAGAAGAAGAAGAAGAAGAAGAGAGAGAGAGAGAGAGAGAGAGAGAGAGAGAGAGGAGAGAGGAATTAGGGATAAGATGTACGATGATGAAAAAAGTACCACCAACGATTATTATTTAAGGGGAACCGTTCAATAAAACACCATTATATATACATTTACCTTAATTATGATATATCTACAGCGAAGAACCAGTAATAAAATGTTTATATTAGATTCATGTTAAACAGAGTGTAAAAAAAAAGTTATATAGATTCTAGAGGAGCGTTTGCAAAGTTTATCCAGCTCAATATTTTTTGTCATGTTAAATATATACTCTCTACTAACTATACTTGTTAGGACACTTTAACATATGCTTGCTCTCATTACAGAGGATTATTCTCGTTACATTCACCCGTAATAAACACGTTTAAAGGAAGTCCTTTGAATATGCGGTAATCTGCCACAAAAATAAAAAAATAAAAAATAAAATAAAAAAAAAATTATGGTTCCGTTTACCTGCTATGAGCATTTCATGACAAAAGTAATTCTGAGTCTGGAAATTTGTAACACTAATCATAATTATAGTTTACTGGATAATTCCTTGAAACATTGAACCAGTAAAGTTAGATATGGTGAGTCATCTCAGCAGCGGAACCTTTCATGTAGACGCAATTTATCGAATAGAAAGGAAGCCATATTGATTTATTCATAAGTAAAAGATCCATCTGCATTTCTTCTGAGATCCTGAATAGAATAATCTTTCTAGCCACTGATTATTTTTCCAAGATACAGAAAATTACACAAGAAATTTCTTCTTTCTAATAACAGAAAAGTTATAAGCACAATAATGATAAAAGAAACTAATTAGAGTATTGTTTTTATTATTTTTCTTTTTACTTATTTTTCTTTTTTACTTATTCCCAGTTAAACCTCGTAACAAGCGTCCTCGTTAACACCCGTCAAGGCATCTCTTCCCATGTTATTGTTCGTTGTACGGCAATGCTTTGGAACTCTGTTCCATTTTCTGTTTTCCCCTGAATCCTATCTCCTCTCCCTCACTAACAGACAGGTATGCTATTTCTGTCGAAGTTGAGATCCTTTTTATGTTTATTGTTTTCTTACTGTCCGGACAACAAAGGGGCATCAGCAGGCAATCCTATTCAAATCCTTCTCTCGCCTTTATCCTTTGTTTCGCATAAGAGTTCTGATCAGGGAAGCTGATGCTACAAGTTGATGGGCCCTTAAGATCGTCCCATATAAATATTTGCAATTTTCTGAAATAATAATAATAATAATAATAATAATAATAATAATTAATAATAATAATAATAACAATGAAATTAACCTTCAGATTTAACTTTGAGATTCACAGCTCCATAACGTTACATTAAGACGTAACAAATATATCTTTTAATTGTGCCATATTCAAACTCCTTTATTGCTTAGGGTGTGCAACCTGACCTTCAATAATATTTCCTCTAGATATTACGAAGCAGAGACCTGCATTGAAAGAGGCGTGAAACGCATCCAAGACGAAATGAGAAATATTCTCAATTAAACGGAAGATATTTCCCTTGAATGTTTCGCTCACAGAAATCGAGAGAGGAAGTACGGAACTGGTGGCTTATAAGATCTTTTCATTGTTAAGGTATATAATCTTCTAAGCTATGTCTAAATATTAGGTATGTAATGCTTAACATATACCCTTCAGTTAACGCGAGATTCATAGCGTAAATACTGTTTCCACTTCACTGTTCTCTACTCGATCATCATATAAGGTTTTCGGGTTTGAAAACCACTCTACAAAATGTTTATTGTGTAACCTTAACTTAGAAATTAGTATTACATCATCGAGCTGTATATATGCTATATCATAATCATTTATATGGACTCAGCAATTACACTAATTGATGAGTGGTCTGTTCAACACGTCTGTCGGCTGCTTTTGATGTAGTATTATGTCAATAAATGTTTTGAATTTGAATATGACAATATATATATATATATATTATATATATATATATATATATATATATATATATATATATATATATATATATATATATATATATATATATATATATATATAATATATAATCAAACTCAACAATAAAATTAAAGTAATACTGTTCAGGAGCTGAAGACTAAGAAATTTTGCTGCTGAAAGAATTACAGTATATAAAATTAAGAGGCGGTTTTGAAGAAAAGGTTATCGGCAACAATCCTAGGCTATTTAATCTTCAGAGTTCAAGATAGTTTATCTATCTATAATGGTCCGTGAGGAGGCATGCATTCTCTTGTGTAACTGCGTTTAATCTTGTGACGGACAAAAAGACACACACACATACACGAATCATAAAAAGTTGCGTACAAATGTTTGGATTTCAAATCACGTTGACCTCGTAATCGCAATTTCCTTTTAACCACCACAGTTTCATAACCTTTATCCTTATCTGTTGTGGCATTTATAATTACTCTTTTATTTGTTTCATTCAACGTTCTTTTTCCCTTTATTTGGGAAATAAAAATACTGTATAAGAGATACGACAATCGTCGCCTGTATAACAAAATAAAGTCCCCTATATTTGCAAGAGGCCTGATTTCGTTACCAGTTGCTGGAAAACAGATTTGGCAACGCTTTTTTGAGTTATGTTTATTGATATCAGAAAAATAACAATGGTTAGCGAACTGAATGGCCCAGATTGCGGTGTATATTTCTTTTGGTATGCACGTCAATGACTATTTTAAAAAAATCTACCAATTAAGTTCCGAGAAATCGTGCTGACAGGATTAATCAGGTGATCTTTCTGAACGAACTTTACTGAAAAAAAATATTTTTGCAATAAAACCGAATAAGAAATTGGTCTTGCTCAGTGGAAAAAACTCACTGCAATAAAGCCTAGAAATGGATCTTTTTTTTTTTTAGGGAATACTTCTTTCGCAAGGCTAAAATCATGAACAGAACCATACCCAAAAACCTTCCCACGCCTTATTCAAAGGGGGACAAAACCGCCCGCATAAACAGTTTCATGGTCTATCAAGACGTTCGAGTCCATAGACTCCGGAGAAACTCATTGTCCTCTTTTCTTCGCCCTTTCCTCGACGCAAACAAATTTTAGCGCGTTCTGCATCTTGCCAGTCGCTAGTAAAACGCCGGGGCGAAGCCACAGTCGCTAAATCGGGCCCTAAACATGCCCATCTATCCGCCAAAGCCTCGTCGTAAAGTGACAAAAGAGTTCGGAGGAGCCTCGCAAAAGGCTTTTCATTACAGAGAAGTTAGTCTTTCATCGGCGGATTCTGCGAATTTGCTCAAATTTGCAAAAAAAAAAAAAAAAAAAAAAAAAAAAAAATGATGATGATGATGGAAAAACATGACACGGAAAGGACTCGAGAAATTCATGTTTGCAAAACGGCGTCAAGCAGAGTCAATGATCTACTTATACATGACTTGACACTTTATCGTTTGATCCGTTTTACAAGAGTTATTTTGGTCCGTGTCAACAAGAGCTTGTTGCCCTCCGCTGACAGTCATCCACCTTTTTGCATTCATAATGGCGAATTGTTTTCGAAGCGGCGTCATGCATATGACAGAGTCGCTTAAGCAGAACTGACTCAAAAACAAGCTGAACTGGTGATACACAGCGGTGCAAATCAGCTTCATAATGGTGTCAGGAAATGATAAAATAATTCTCGAATGAAAAACAGCTGGGACAACAGAGCAATGGCTAAAAACGACTTTCATGTAAATGAGATGGACTCTGCGAGAAGCAGTAACATTAGATCGATCATTTTCTAGACTATTTATAAATCAGGAAACCTACTACCGGAATAAATAGATGAGAGAGAGAGAGAGAGAGAGAGAGAGAGAGAGAGAGAGAGAGAGAGAGAGAGAGAGAGAGAGAGAGAGATCGGAAACAATTTTGATCACAGACTGTCTTCATTTTGATGTGTATGTATGTGTAAAATAAATAAATAAATAAATAAATAAATATATATATATATATATATATATATATATATATATATATATATATATATATATATATATATATATTATATGCTTCGACTTTTTAGACCAAAATATGTTTGCGTAATTTGTATACGTAACAGACTGTTAGCCGACAATTTTGAACATTTAATCCCAAGTAAAATCTTTATAATATCGAAAGATACAATAGCCAATCTGCCACCGTGATAGCCACAGTGCTTTATGGAAATATCGTAGCCCTGATCCATGAATCTCATCCTTCCAAATTCCCCCAAACGGTCTATTTCCTCCCCTTTTTAAACACCGTCTCTTATTTACGTCCAGAGATAAACACTGTGCTTCCTTGTCTCAGTCTTTGCTGAAATTTGAACCAGTAACCATATGTCACTAACAGAATATTCCTTAAAAAATGCAAGAAAAACATTACGGGCACAGCAATAGTAAGAACTGCTCTGTAGTCACCTATCGCAAAAATAGCTTAAGTAAAGAATATGCCGAATTTCTTCGGCGCAATCGAGTTTTCTGTACAGCCGCTACAGCGTATAATCAAGGCCACCGAAAATGCATCTATCTTTCGGTGGTCTCGGTATAATGCTGTATGAATCGCGGGCCATGAAACTTTAACCACGGCACGGTGGTGGCCTATCCTATGCCGCTGCCAGAAGCACGATTATGGCTAACTTTAACCTTAAATAACTTTAAAACAACTGAGGCTACAAGGTTGTTTTGATGATTGGAGGTGGAAGATCAACATAACAATTTGCATCCTTCTAGTCTCAGTCGTTTTAAGATCTGAGGGCGGACAGAAAAAGTGCGGACGGACATACGAAGCCGGCACAATAGTTTTCTTTTACAGAAAAATGAAAAAGCAAGTGGAAGAAATAAAGTACAAATGGAAACAGGAGCCAAACACGGTTTGCACACCTTTAAAACAATCCATCTACCATGCATACAGGATTCCTTCGTGTAAAACTCAATCCATAATGGGTTAAATAGGTTCCCTTATGATCAAGAATGAAAGAAAGGCCTTGAACTATGTGACGCGACGAACAATCTGAGATAGTCCTTAATAGAAACTGTGATTCAAGCTATAATATACACTTGTGTGAAATATGAGTAAAAAGAGGGAAGAAGAATGGACAGCAAATGCAAAAATGTACATCGGATTAGGTGACAAGGACACTCAGTGAAAAGTAGAAATGAAAACACACCCGAGAAAACACTGAAAAGAGGCCGCAACTTTCGCTGTATCACGTTCAGAATTTTCTATCAAATATAAGAGGACAATAAACAATAACTATAATATAAAAGAGAAGGATAGACAAGAACTATAAAATACAAGATGAAATAAACAAGAACGCATATACGAGTAAAAAATCGAGGAGAACATGAAGAGAATCACAGCATCTTCCAAGACGACATCAAGAAGGATTGAAAATGAACGCAACGATTAATCCCGTTTGTATTTTGAGTATTTTGAGCCATCGGAAACCCGCTCAAGAATTACACGTATCACCTGTTTGTTTATACCGGTTCTCTTCAGCTATCCGGGGGATTACGGTATCATTCCGGCAGTAGTGAGGCAATTTCCATTACAAGCGAAATATGGACCCCTGCCACCAGATAGAGAAATCTCCTGTAATGGAGCAGAGTAAAACTTTAATGCTTCCCTTAATGTAAAAGAAGGATTTCTCTGTATCTCTCTCATTTTCTTTTTTTCTCTTGCGTTTATAAATTCTCCTTTGTTTAAAAATTCACTCTCTCTCTCTCTCTCTAACTGAATTATTCAAAACGTTTTAAGAATTTCCCCCATTCCAGGGGCGTCTCTAAATTTTGCTAAAGGGTTCTCTTAATTTTTATTCATCATTTCTACTTGCGACAGGAAAATGTTCTGTCTCATCCCATCGTATCCCATTCCTGTCTGTCCGTCAACAAAATACGTTACTAAAAACACTTCCTTTCTCCTAACCTTTCTTTTTGAAGTCAAGTGCATAATTCTCAAATAAAATCTACATTGATTTTAATGGGCTTTTTCTCTTTCTTTGTCTTTTATCTCTCTGCCTGACATTGAACTACCTTCCAATGTAGAAAGTTTTTCTCTACATAGGAAGGAAGTTCAATGCCAGGCAGAGAGAGAAAAGACAAAAAAAGAGAAAAAGCCGATTAAAATCAATGCACCTGACTTCAAAAAGAAAGGTTAGGAGAAAAGAAGTGTTTTTGGCAACGCATTTTGTTGACTGACAGACAGCAATGGGATCGGATGGGATGGGACAAAACATTTTCCTTTCGCATCAACTACATATCTTTCTACAACAGATTCCCTCTCTCTCTCTCTCTCTCTCTCTCTCTCTCTCTCTCTCTCTCTCTCTCTCTCTTTTGTGTCTGTGTTACTTGTTTGTCTCTCCGGAATACCCTCGCCCTCCAATTCTTCTGCCGTTTACCGACCCTCTCGCCGGCGGCTGCAACAGCAGTATATCATTTCTCTATTACCAACACTGGGATTACAATGACCAGCCCATTCGCTTTGTTCGAAGTGCAAAAGCTTTGTGAAATCTGTCGCGGACGAAATTGCTGGAATCTGCAAAATGCAAATTGATGTCATGAAATGGCAATTAGACGACGGTTGCATGCGCACTCAATTCGCGTGTCCACTTGCGCCCCCCGGCCAAGGGGTCAAACGCTCCCTCGCTGATTATTTGTCAATGTTAAGTGGATGACCGGCCAAAACCTATTTGTTCGGACTGTGTGTGGGTGTCCGCTTCGTAATGGTTCGTAAAAGCATTGTGCGTGTTCGTGCGCCGGATTAATAAAAGACAAACCAGGGGAGAGAGAGAGAGAGAGAGAGAGAGAGAGAGAGAGAGAGAGAGAGAGAGAGAGAGAGAGAGATTCTTTTGAAGGGTACCTCGAAGAAAAGACTACACATTTTTCCCACACGTACTTATCTTTTTAATAATTCGTCAGTTTTTAATTAGATGAGAACTGGAGTTATTTAGCAACTCGGGCACAAGATCTGACCAAAGATCAAGGAATGGAGAATATTTTAAATGCTTTTGTTGTGTCAATGGCTAGTGTGGGTATTGATTTATTATTTTGTTCTCCAATAAACGGTTTTCCTCAAGGACATATGGTTCACAGATAAAGAAAACACCCGTCACATTCACGGTAATCCTTTTACTGCTGAATCAGGAAGATGAATCCAGCTGTTTATCTTGCCTACGCAATAGTTTCAGTAACATCTGGTCGACAATCCCCACCCATCACATTAAGTGTAACAATCGTCTATATAAACGATTCATGACGAAGAAAAACAAGAAAATTCCCACAAGAGAGACAGAAAAAATTCTCAGATACATGCACACTTGCAATCCAAAGACCGCATGACCGGTAACCTAGTTTCATTTGTCGAATCCCTGCGGATGTTAAGAAACCTCATGCCATATTGTCTCACACTGCGTGAGTCACATACTGGAATTAACTTTTGTGGGTTCAAGGGAATACATATGACGTTGACCTACAAATCTACTGCATCACTTTATCAAGTTCAAATCTACTACATTGCTTTATCAGGTACAAATCTACAACATTACTTTATCAAGAACAGTGGTAATTCTCCAAGACTTTATTTTAGCTGAGTAATAATCCTTATGAATAGGAAATAACCAAACTGATTACATACACACACACACATATACTTATATGTACATTCTGTACATATAATATATATATACATATATATCTACAGTATATTATATATATATATATATATATATATATATATATATATATATATATATATATATATATATAATATAAAAAGACTCTATGTTTACGGCTATAGTAAGTTTTTAATTTCAACACGTTCAAATGAAACTTTTATTTATTTAAGCTACATCCCTATTGCATAAATTCTCACACATTTTACCCAAGTTGAATAAATGGCCGTGAATGATGTTTCAAATAACAAAAACAACTACGCAGAGCATTTAAAAGTCCATGGGTGTTATTTCATGAAACCTTTCACACGTTTGAAGCGTTTGTCTAAAAGTGGTAGATATTTTTAAGTCTGACATTTAGCAGAGCAAGTGTACCCATACCAAAAAAAAAAAAAAAAAAAAACATTACAAACATTGTGTATAATAAAAATCCACAATTAAATAGCAAATACATTACTATGTAAAATAAACAAAGACTTTCGTACACTTGAACGGTGTTCCTCATCAGTGCTAACGTTAAAATGTAGAATAGTAATATATTTACTATATCATTGTGGATTTTTATTACACAGATTGTTTTTCACGAAACTGTGAATCTCTTAGCATTACAAACCTTCACAATCACCGTCACGAAAATAACAAAATAATACTTTCGACTTGACCGATTTTGGAAACACAATATGAAAAGTGATAAAATTACAGTACGCGTGTTGCTTGAAGTTTTTCTTTGCACGTCAAAAAAAAAAAAAAAAAAATTGTATCTGTAATGGCACCTCTACGGTAATGTTAAAAGTGAACGAAAATCATAACATCAAAGAGCATGGAATCGCGCGACGTAAAAAATAATGTCATCATTATTAAGCGATGAGTTAAACCAGAGCATAACAAAGTAACGGTAATCCTATGCAAGAATTGATGAAACTTTTCCATATTCGTGCGCAAATTCCTTTGAAAGTTATTTGCGTATGTGTGTGAGTGAGTGAATGAATAAGTGTGAGTGTGAGTGAGTGAGAGTAACAACAGCTGGCTTCAGGGTACTCTACCAATGGGATACCGCCTTGGCCCGCAGATAGGGCGGGGTAGGGAAAGAAAAGATTCAAACCCCAATTCACAATCTCGTGGCCTAATATATATATATATCTTCTTCATCTTTTAACGTGCTTTTATTCCCATTTTTGTATGGGGTAAGCTAAGGACTTTTGATTTGGCTTTGGGGTAGACCTGTGGTCTCGATCGGCTGCCCTGCCTGACATCGCTTAGATACGTATGTTTCATGTATCATACCCGACCCAACGCCCTTTCTTCCCAGCAGCGAGAAGTTATTGCGCGGGTATGGCGAGAGTTCGAGACGTGTGAGATGTTTGTTATGTTTTTAGAAGGTGTTGTAGTGGCTTTGTTTTGTGTGTGTATTTAGTCTGTAACATCCATTTGCTTTTTAAGCAAACCTATCCGTTGATTACATATATAATCCCGGATGTCTATAGCAAAGTGTCTGCCTCTCTGACCAGTCGGCTGCGGGTTTTGAACCCGCGCCACAGACCTCTACGAAGTCCGCTGCTGCTGTAACCGACTGAACCACCGAGTCTCTCCTAATATATATATATATATGATATCGTTTTCCACGTTCAATACGACCCACCAAAGTCGATTGACTGGGAATACTTAATGTACGGTCCTAAATAACTTGTCATACCCCGGGGAATCGAGTTTGAGAGTTATATTAAAAGTTCAAGGTATGTATATGTATATGTTTACGTATATACACATAAATGTGTATACACACACCTATAAATATAAATATATATATATATATATATATATATATATATATATATATATGTGTGTGTGTGTGTGTGTAATTTATTTGATTACTTAATTTTTTCATATTTGTAAGCGTTCTTGTGAACAATTTGTAAGCGTTCTTGTGAACAAGAAAAATATGACACTGATGTGGAAAAATCTCCATTACCTAAAATTACCTCATGAATTTCTCATGAAAAATTCAAGCTCAAATCAATTTGTGAGGAATACAACTTAAGAGTCCCCACCGTCGGCTTCTGACCTCGCCATCCTGAATACTACCTGAACACATCATAAGGGTGAGTGACCTAAAAAACCAAGCAGAACCAGACCGAAAGATGAAAACTTGGTCAAATGAATGCAGAGCCGACCGAGGTGGCACCAGTCGAGAGGGACCTGGCCAGCCGCCACCAAAGGCACCATCCCGTAGAATTGGCCGTTACTCTTTACATTCTTCCTGAAGGGTCTCGAGGATCCCCCCCTTCGGCAGCTCCTACGACATCGTCTTGCGAGGCATTTGAAGCCTTTTATTGCGACGGTTATAAACTTAACTCCCTGTGTAATGACACCGCGGGGGAGGGGGGAG
Organism: Macrobrachium rosenbergii; assembly: GCF_040412425.1. Classification (NCBI taxonomy): domain Eukaryota; kingdom Metazoa; phylum Arthropoda; class Malacostraca; order Decapoda; family Palaemonidae; genus Macrobrachium; species Macrobrachium rosenbergii. Next base: position 8,720,179 of record NC_089790.1, on the reverse strand, counting down.
GTGGAGGGAGATGACGGGGAGGGGTTACTTGAGAAAAGAGGATTTGGTGCTCACTCCGCCTCACTTGTTCTCTATCCCTTATTTGAGATGGCGAACGAGGGAGACAGCCACTTCTCCTCATCCTCTTATAACGAATAGATGAATCCCCGGACTGATTCCGTCTCTGGTAATTCATCTCGCTCGAACAGTACTGCCCGGTCTGTGTCTTCGGTTTCATTTTATGGGGAGTCGTTATACAAAATCTGCAGAACAAAAATCACTTCGAGCTCAGGGGTACTTCTTGTCTTCTTTCTGATCTTGATTCTAAAGGCTACTCTCTTCACGGCCGTTACACACACTAGCGGATCGGGGGGGTGGGCACATATGGGCACGTTGCCCCCACCCACCCCTTTAAAAATAATGACAAAATAGTAATACTGAAGATTCAGATAATAATAACATAAATGAGAAATATAAAAATGTGAAAAAAATCTATTATAGAATAAAAAAATTTTGCGAAAAAATAACAATAATAGCAATAACAATAATCTTAATGATAATAATAATGGATTCGTATATATATATATATATATATAAACTGGTGGCCCACCATGAAATTTTTCTGGATCCGCTACTGACTACACATGTATAAGGAGAGCTGATGTTTCTCCTTACTCTTGGAGAAAGCAAAAGTACAAATTATGGCTGATCAATTCAATATTAGCCTTACAATTAACGTTTATGCTATATATTACCATAATCACGACAACATTAAAAAACATTAACTATCAACAATAATAAAAATAATGCTTTTTACTCATGAAAGATTAAGAACGGCAAAGCACGGGAAATTTATCCCAAGTGACCTCATACCAAGGAGAGAATGAAATAATGCTTTTAATCAGCTCAGGAAATATTTCTCTCGCTCAGCATCAAATGTATTATGCAAATAAAACCCGAGAGTGCCAACCTTTCAAGGAAGATCGTGCGAATCAAATTTGAGAATAAAAATACAAAAGACGTTTTTGTTGATATAGGAATCTTGATTCTAAATTTAAAACTCATAGTAGAATGCCAGATGGAGCTTAGCTGGGTTCGTATACGACGCCAATAATGCGGTAGGTATGCGTTAGTCTATAACAGTGAAAGTTAAATCAACAATGTCAAGGTATTCGTAGGGAATCAGAGAGAGCCTTAAGCCACTGCGCACAGAGGTAGCACGATAATGAATCAGATAATGAAAACTCAGTCAAAGATATTCTATCAATATGATATCAAAAATATTCTTCAATATGATATTACGCAAAGATATTCTAAATCAATATGATATTACAAAGTCATATATTCTACAGATCAATATGACATTACAAAGTCAAAGATATTCTACAGATCAATATGATATTACAAAGTCAAAAGATATTCTACAGATCAATATGATATTACAAAGTCAAAGATATTCTACAGATCAATATGATATTACAAAAAGTATTCAAGATCAATATGATATTACAGAGTCAAAGATATTCTACAGATCAATATGATATTACAAAGTCAAAGATATTCTACAGATCAATATGATTTTACAAATATCTGCTTCCAGTCATTCCTTGTAATGTTATCCATGCAACCACCTAAATTTTAACTCTCCATCACGCTCACTGCGCGACAAACATACCTGAGGTATGACATTCCGCTGCCTTCATCAATGGAATCTTAAATGATACAGTCAAATTTTGTTCGGCCGATACCCCTCACCAGATCATCAATCCTTCGGACAGGTATTGCTCCCACCCTCACCAAGTGTTCAGCCACCCCGTTATGAGAACAAATCTGTTGGGACTGTTACGTTAGGTCTTGATTCATTTACACCGGAAAGATACTAGAATGGTGGGGGAAAGGTGTTGAAGGATGAATGAGTTAGTGAAATTAATTTAACAGGTTATCTACACCAACAATAATGATAATGCTCAAATTGAGGCTGGCTATCGAATAAGGATTTTATCGAACTTCAAACATGCTGTTAAGAGTTCGGTCTTTCTGGTTGAAGAGATAGTTGAGACTATAAACAAAAATTTGCTATAACTACAGTAAATGCATTTTTGAGTTGAACCATAACGTAAAAAAAGAAAACATCAATAATTATCTTGGGCCTATTTTGATAATACCTGAATCAAATAACTTGATGACAAATGAGATACGGATAAATATTAATCAATATCCAAAAGACTGAATCCAGCCAATGCTTAATCCCCACCCGTCTTTGACAAAGTTCAAAAGCCTTCTAATTGGCTTTGGAGCTTTTGAAATGTCTCCTATATTGGGTAAAGGCCTTTGTTGATTAGTGTTATTTTTACGGAGAAAACGGAAGAGACAGAGGAACGAAAATCTTATGAATATCTTGAAAATGATTCCGCCCCGATGGGGGAAAAAATATCTGTCGAGGCCCTTCTGTTGAATGGTACGAAAGAGTTACGTTTCTTTGTTTGTTTTTTTCTCTCTCTTTCTCTCACTTTTTCCTTATCCCTGTAAAATCAGAATGCCGTTGTTAGGGCCACATGGAGTGAATAGTACTCGTGTAAGATTTGGAAAGGGATACGAAATAACTGATTGCTACCGCACAGGTCGTTTGAAAGCTAAAAGATACTTTGGAGAAAGATGAAAATAGCTCTGATGGCAGGTACAAGCCGTGGCTAGGCAAACTATTAGAAAAACTCTTTTCATTTTAAAACGTCAATGAATATGACAATCCTGATAACTTACCTTACAATGACTGGAAATTTTCGGATCCAATCTTACTAAAATACTGCGTCCAATAGGAGAGAAGAGCACATAGGCCAACACTGAAACTCGACAAGAGGATAAATGTTCCCTGGCTGCAAAGATTCAGTTTTCAAAGCCTCTCTTTGGTAAAACTTATTGAAGACTGTTTAGACAAAGGCCAAATCACCCCCCTCAGAGAGAAAAGGAAACTGTAGACGCGTTAGGTGGCAAGAGAGTATTGCACTATATCTCGACGGAAGATACAAAGCTCACTTTTTATCTACCTTGCCTGATCTTTCATGGCAACATGTCTAGACGTGTACGCCAAAAGACTCAGTGTGATGCACACTGGAACCATTCATTATTCATTTATACGCATAAATACATACATGCATATACGTGTATATATATATATATATGGGACTACAATAGTCTGTCGCTAATTTTACACAGGCTATTTTCATGCTTTCGAATATTAACCCACATAGAACCCATTAATATCAAATTCACTTTACCTCGGGATATGTGCAGCAACTTATTTTTCCATGTAAGTTCCAGTCTCCCTAATGCCAAACCAATTAGGACACAGGTTCGAACTTCGGATCCTGGTCAGGATAGGAGCACTTACCATAAATAATTTCCTTTGGCTGTAAGTTTCTTTTCTCAGTTAAAGCTGACTTAAGCAGAAAATTAAGTACTAAAGGTTAGTAAACCGTGTGGGTCGCATCAGGGGTGACTAGAGAGAGAAGCAAGACCCAACAGAAATGATATGTGGCCCACGCTCTGATACCGCAACTAAATTTAGCTCGCAAGGTCGGCAGGCAATCTAGATACACTCTATCGACCACTTGCTTGTGCACCAACCGGCGTCACTTGAACCAATTGGTCTGAGACAGCAAATTTCTTTTTGTGTACTATCAAAAGCTGGTCCTGTGATGACCAATTTTTTTCACTGGCACAACCATTAGTAATCCACCAACTTTCACATCATAGAATAACTTACGGGCTGCTCTATGAGCAAGAGCCCGTGCTAGCGTAAGCCAGCTTAATCATATACAGCAACAACATGAAAATACATCATTGGGCTCTGGGCATAATTATTATCTTCTTTCACTTAAACACCAGATGTGAGATGTCCTGACCTTCATAAAACTCTGGGAAAACAATCCCGCGTAATACTTACATTTACAATGATAGGGAAAAAGTTAGAGAAAAAGAATGAAAAACAAACAAACAAACATGGAGACTCAACTTTTTCGTACCACCAAAACAGAAGGGCCTCGACAGGTATGTTTTTCCCCACCTGGTTAAAATCATTTTCAAAATATAAGATTTTCGTTCCTCTGTCTCTCCCGTTTTCTCTACAAAAATAGCACTAAATCAACAAAGGCCTCTACCCAATAGAGGAGACATCTCAAAAGCTCCAAAGCCAATTAGAAGGCTTTTGAACTTTGTCAAAGACGGATGGGGATTAAGCATTGGCAGGATTCAGTCTTTTACAGAGAGGGTGGGAACTGCTTTCTAATTACCAGAATTGTTCTGCGTCACCTGAATCTAATCATTGGGATAGTTATCCCCAATTTAGATGCACAATAATTGATTTGAGAGACACGGCACGACGCCCAATACCTGGTAGGGAAAGAACAAAAGGGAATTTTGCGGTCAGATTTGATTTCACAAAATGATTGGCCTTTTATTGACGGCAGTTAAATCTTTCTACGGATTCGGCCAAGACGTCGCTGCTAATTAGATGTATTGCTTGTGGCTTCTATTTTTTCCAATCAACTGTCATCGTTGATTCTTAGGGCGCTGAACTTGTTTTCCACAGGCGCTCCTGAGATTAATTCTGTAGAAGTAATTATCCCAAAATGGAAGGAAAACAAAAGAATATTTTCCTACTTTTAAATGTCAATTGCTTTTCTCAGAAGGAATAATGAATTTTTACAAAAAAAAAAAAAAGATCGGGATGTGTGTGTGAGAGAGAGAGAGAGAGAGAGAGAGAGAGAGAGAGAGAGAGAGAGAGAGAGAGAGAGAGAGAACATGTTTGTGATTTTCAATTATTACCATACTGTACATCAAACGAAAATATTACTTCAATTATAATTTATGCGCGTGTTCGGCCGCGCACGCGCATAAACTATGACTGACGTAATATATTATATATATATATATATATATATATATATATATATATATATATATATATATATATATATATATATATATATATATATATATATATATATTTAGTCATTTACCCTAAAAGGTGCTGGCTCCGGAAGAAATAAAGCAACGGTCACAACAGAAATGATAAATAACCCAGAATTACTGGCGAAGTCCAGTATTGTCAAGTATCTTAGAATCATTACAGAAAGTGTTACTCATACAGAAAATAATGAAAAGGTTATGACCACCAAGAAGTACACCTATCAATCTATCTAGCTTTTCTTTCCTTTCCTTTTTTTTTTTTTCAAGGAGCATGTTCAGTACAAGACCGTCACAATGACTGTTCTTTTCGGATTCGCGTGAAAAACTTCTCTTGAGTTATTTAACCACAGGATGCCAAATTTAGTCAGTCAAACAAAACTGTTTTCTTGTGTAAGAGTCTTTTGTTCACTTCCCTGCAGATGACGTGTGCGGTACAACATAGGGTGCGATTGGCACCCCTGGAATACCCAACGTCATTAAGAATCTTATGTAAATGTTTAAAGGAATTGAGAATGGTAGGATCTGACAACAAAAGCAAACAATGGACTTGTCTCGGAGTGAAAGAATTGTATTAGCAGTCTGGAGAAAAAGAAGGAAGAGAATTCAAAAGCTTGGCAACAGAAGGAAAGAATTTTTCATTAAATTGTGCAATTCAACCACTGCCTGTTTTTACATAACGAAGGCTCATAAAAACTGCGTTGATCTTAAGTATACCTTAGTTTAACCAGACCACTGAGCTGAGTAACAGCTCTCCTACGGCTGGCCCGAAGGATTACACTTACTTTACGTGGCTAAGAACCGATTTGTCAAGCACTGATCTTGTGAACCTACCTGACAGGAGTAGGCAGCCCATTGAGTTCAGCACTGAAGAACTGATTCTTCAGTTACGCCTCTCTGTGGCCGAGTAAAATACAAAGAAAAGGCTTGGATGTCGGTCGTTAAGTAATACTCTACAAGAGCATAATGATTGAGAGATAAGAGTAATACTCTAAATAGCGACAAAATTTTAATACTTCAAGGGTAGTAGGAGCAGAAACAAGAAGGCTATAGTTGGAAGAATTTGAAAGGTTAGCTTTCTAAGGGGCACCCTGAACTAGTGCAAGTTGCAAGAGAAAGAATAGGAAGATTTTTTATGGCAAAGCACGGTTATTTCATCTTCTGAAGGACATCGACCACAATTCAATGGTGGCGCGAACTTTTTTGGTTACTTAGTCCATACACTTGTCCACGACTCTGTCAACTTTATTATCGTATTTCTTTGGCAAGGCAGATATCCCATTATACAAAAGAAGGCACCATCTTCCAAAGGACTTAATGACAAAAAAGAGGATTCATAATTTCTCTGATAAATGGCTTTCTAATAAAGTATTACCCAGCTGAAAATAAAAGAAAACTACCGAACACTCTGCACGAACAAGCACCTTACGGTCTGGTAAAAAAAAAAAAAAAAAAAAAAAAAAAAAATGATTTACATAAAATACGTAATGTACTGAATACTAGAAAAACATGAGAATGACCCACTACTTTCTGTGCATATAGGATAAACATACAAACAAACACGAACACACCCACAAGCTCAAACAAACGCCCAGACACCCTCGCGTACGGCCATTAATCAAGGATTTGAACGAAACAAAGATAGTGTGCATATAATTGATCATTTGAAAAATGACAAAGCCGCTCGTAATCTACTTCATCTGTATCCATAATCAGGCGGAAGATTACATGATTAGGCAAATCCATAACAGCCAGGATAATCAGTTGTGAATAAAATCACTGCAATGGCACAGGCAGACGACATTAATTACCTCCCATTCAAATAGTTGCATCCATGTCCAAAACGTCAATCAGTTACAGAGAGGATGAAAGGAGATAAGAGCATTTGGGGAAAAAAAAATAATAAAACTGAAAGAGTCGATAATTGGGGAAAATACCGTACAGTATATCTACAGTATGCAATCACATATTCCCTTTAATAAAATCCGTCATATGTAGTTCTTCAATTTATCAGATTTATTTCCAGTTATTTATTGCTTTAAGATATTTGTGCGTGCATTCAAACATACCGCGATGAATGTAATAAGAAAATGTTTAATGAAATTTATTCATATCGGCTCAATCTTGTATTTGGCTTGATAATCACATATTAGCTCAATCTTGTAACTGGCTTGATAATTACATGTTTTGGTCAAACAGTCCTTCGCTAATCCTCAAGTATTTTTCCTTAAAAATTAAACATTATGTTTCATAAGCCTAATATACCTTTTAAATCTAAATTTATCGCGCCTGTGTTGCTTTCAAAAAGGGGTTAAAGCCTTCAAGCAGAAGAGCTCGCTTTGCTTTCAGGATGACCTTGCATCATGTATATATACTCTAGAAAATTCTGAAGCCTGAGGATTATCTAAAATTAATTTGTAAAAGACTTGATAACTGGAAACGAACGCAGTCTTTTTAAACAACCATGAAATTGTATTCATTTTATTTACCACCGAGTCAAAATTACTTAAATATCAAATTTGTTTATACGTCTGCAATGACGTTTCTCCATTGGAGGATATTCACTTTACAGGGGTAGAATGGAATGGAAGACAGAAGTCAGGCCAAAGGCCAAGCGCTGGGACCTATGAGGTCATTCAGCGGTGAAAGGGAAACTGAGAGTAGAAAGGTCTGAAAGGCGTAAGAGCAGGACAACCTCGCAGCTGCACTATGAAACAATTGATAGGAGGGGGTAGAAAGAAAGATGGAAGAAAGACAATATGAACGGAGGTACAGTAAAAGGAATGGTGGGGGTTGCAGCCAGGGCCGAAGGACTCTGCAAAGAACCTTAAGCAATGCCTGCAGTGCACCGCATGAGGTGAGTAGTTTCTACAGTCGTGGAGAAAAAAATGACGTCAGTGAAAATTCGGGTGCGTCCACTCAACAGCAAAACATGTCATAAACACAAGTCGGTAACTTATCGCACACACATCACAAACAGGTCGAATACACGACTAAAGCAAGTAAAAAATGCGCCGGAGTTTCTTTGGCGCAATCGAGTTATGGGTACAGCATATAATGTATGAAACTCTCACCCACGCCCCACGAAACTCTCAGCCGCGGTCCATGAAACTTTCAGCCACGGCCCGGTGGTGGCCTGTGTTGTTGGCACCTATAGCGGTGCCAGAAGCACAATCATGGCTAACTTTAATCTTAAATAAAATAAAAACTGCTGTGGCTTGAGGACTATAATTCGGTATGTCTGATGATTGGAGGGTGGGTGACCAACATACCAATTTGCAGCCCTCTAGCAGTAGTTATTAAGATCTGAGGGCGGACGGGCGGACAAATAGCCATCTCAATAGTTTTCTTTTCCAGAAAACTAAAAAATCAACTGTTAAGCTGTGACAAACTTTAGTTCTAAGTATTTTTAAGATAAGCTTCCACGAAACGAACAGCCTCAACTATCCTGGACGTTACAGGCAACAGGAACTGAAAAATTAGATTATTTAGAGAACAATGGATGCCTCTGCATCCTGGAGACCCTCTGCCTTAAAGAAGACAATTCGTTAATTAGTCTAAAATACATAATAATTTACACTACCATTATTATAGCAACTCTGCAACCTCCCAATTGTCCAGATTCACCAGTGATCTCGACTAAGTGTCGTTGGTCAACATACGCTTTTGTTTGTGCAATTGTTTATATATGCCTTTCAATTTTCACTAATATATATATATATATATATATATATATATATATATATATGTATACATATGTATATATATGTTATACATACATACATACAAATATATATATTATATATATATATATATATATATATATATATATATATATATATATATATATATATACATATATATATATATTTTATATATACATATATATATATATATATATATTTATATACATACATACACACACATATATATATATACGAACTTGCCAGGATGACGTCATCACCAGGCTAAAATTAGCGACAAAAAACAGCCAAATCACTGAAAACACATTGCAAACGGTATTCAGTAAATGAAACTGGCTAAAATTAAAATAAAAATCAATACAGCGAAAAGCATTCACGAAAAACGGAGCTTAAGAAGATTAAAATTTAAATGTAATTATACATACTTAAATATGAAGGAAAGAAGTGGAAAACGTTCTCATGTGCAACTGTTTTTTTTATATTTTTTTTAATTCAGTGTTCTCTAACGTCACATTTACCTATGAAACGGAACAGGAAAATAAGCTATCATTATTGGATGTTCAAATACAGAGGAATAAAGTTACATTTTAAAGTTCGGCGCTCAGGGAAAGTACATACATTGAAGTGGATTTAAATGTCCACCTTTATGCCAAAATTGTAGGAAAACTAACCTGAGTACCCACACTGAGGAAAAAGGGCACATAATGTTTGTTCTGATTTGAAGCTTTTCCTTCAAAACACTGCTTTCCTCTTGGATGATTTCATCTAAAATCTATACCCTGCCTTTATCTTTTTCCTCCTAAGTTATTTTAAACAGACTCTGTACCGTCGTTTTGTCTCTTATGAAACTGCAGGATAATTTGAAGGGTAAATTTCATCCTAAACTGGTACGGGGCACTGTCGGAAAAGGGGACAGTATCATGCAGTTCTACAAAAGTTGCAAGAAATGATAAAACAGTTTCTCCATATGTTCCATTTGATTTTTTCTTTAATTTTTTATTGGATATCTTTATAGCTTTTTTTTATTTAATTCATTTATAGCAAACATTTTAAGTGGTATGTCCATTAATTTTTGTGGCTTATTTCAGCCTAATGATGAGATTATAGATATTGACAACTGGCAAAAAAAAAAATCTCCCTAGCCTTGGCCATTGTATGGGTCATCAAATTATACACACACACACACACACACACACACATATATATATATATATATATATATATATATATATATATATATATATATATATATATATATATATATACATACTACTGTATAATCTTCCTTCAACAAACCAATCGACGGAAAGGTATTCAGGCACTTTAATATCCAGGCGCAAAATGATATTAAATTTTCAACCGATTTTTTATAAAGCACACGCAAAAAAAAAAAAAAAAATTAATAAATAAAAAAAAAAAACTGAACGTAAAATAAATCATACAACATCCGTAAAACTACGGCCTAAAAAAATAAGCGGGACGTGAAAGACCAAAAGACCAAAATATTTCATTCCATTTGAAATATCATCCACCTTCAATTGCGTACATTATTCGCTCATACATTATTCAACAAGCAGTCCCTCTCCTTTCTCTCTCTCTCTCTCTCTCTTTCTCTGTTTATTTCATCACCACCTTTCTGAATTTGTCCCCTGCTATCCCTTTATCACAACATCAACCTCCCTATAGCCATAATCTCCCCTTCCATTATATCCTGCAAACCCTCCTCTCCGTCTTTATAAATATCCTGTCCCAACGCTGTCAAGGCCTTCATCACACTTAACCCTAGTGGGACCTCTCTCTCTCTCTCTCTCTCTCTCTCTCTCTCTCTCTCTCTTCAATCATTGAACCTTCCATCCACGACGGTACTGCCCCATACCAGCCAAGATAGAATGCCATCCTTCCATATCCTCCTCCTCCTCCTCCTCCATGCTACTCAGGCTGAACGTCTTATCTTAATTTCATGTGGCTTTTCCAAAGTCAACATAGCCCTCTCCACTATCTGTGGGAGACAGGCGAACACGGAGATGAGTATCTACAACTGGAAGAAGCTTCGTCTTTATTGTTTTTACTTGATGTAAGAATTCGCCTTAAAAAAAAAAAAACGGGATGCTGAAAAAAGAAGCTATTTATATTTCATAGTGCCAGTCGCTCTTTCGTAAGAAAACAGTACGACGATGAATATTTTTAGTATATCCTCTCACACTGATTAGACGCAGATATCTCAAATTATTTACGTATGGGGACTGAAGGTAAACCCAGTACGTTTACATATTGACATCTTGTAAGTAGTCATATAAAAAGAATGAACAACACTAAGTGTTGAACTTGAAAGGATATCCTGTAGAGAAGCTATTACAGAGATGCATAAACTGTTTGTATGTACAGATGTTATTATTAAAAAAATAATAGTCGGAGATGAAATATCACATATCAACAGTTCACAATCCTAAAATATTATAAGAGCGTACATGATAAAACAAATTATCTAAATGACTGTATAATAACAACACAGAACAACTTCTGTACTTAATGTATATCATAAAAGGCCTTTTCTATCTTTTTTTTTGTTTTTGTTTTTGAATCTTTTTAACATTCCGAAACTCCAGTGTACTCTTTTGGTTTTCTTCTCGATATGTCTGACTCGGGAGTATTTCGTCCAGTTAAAAACTAAATTATTTCCTCTTTATTTATATTTGATGTATTTTTTAATCTGTAGGCTGTCTAAGTCTTATTTCAGTTGGTGCTTTTGTGGGAAGAATAAAAGTTTCAGGCGGCCTTGAAACTATCCTCAGACTACATTTTATCTCTTACATACATACATACGTACATACATACATATATACATATAAACACCACACAAATATATATATATATATATATATATATATATATATATATATATATATATATATATATATATACATATATATATATATATATGTGTATGTACATATATATATATATATATTATATATATGTATATATGAATGCATACATACATACATATACATATATATAAATGTATATATATATGCACATGTATATATGTGTCTGTGTAAAAAACGGAGAAATCTTCGAGAAATTTATTAAAGACTTAAATAACCAAACATACAAAAAAAGGACTTAGAATCTTATGATGCATTTAAGTCCTAAAGTCTTAGCGTGTCAAAACATGCATGCGTCCACACACATGAATATGTATATCTATACGTTTTGGTTATTCAAAGACGTCGGCTTTTCCATGAATGTAAGTGAAGAAATATTTCGCTTTGGTTTCCACTTTTTTTTTTTTTTACTTTCTTTTCTACACATACGGGAAATCTCACTTTAATCTGTATTTTTAAGTTCTCTTATCCTTTACAAAATATCTTTGTTAGCCGTTTAGTAAAAGTGAATTTTTCAACTTTCGTGAAGACATTAAATTCAGTCACTAGGAAATGTTGTAACGTCTGTACTTTTATGTTTCTTCTTCTTCTTTTTTTAATTCTTTAAATGCCAATCTTTATTTAATTTTCCTCGTTCATTTAGCCTTCTTTATAAAGATTCTTGGAATTGCCACTCAAGAACAATTTTCCAAGCTACTGACACTAAATAATACCATCATAAAATTATGAAGAATTTTCAGAGACATTTTAGTTCAATTATCAGTCATTTTTACAGTGTGTCTGAGTACAAAGGTGTATGAAATTTCAGCCAAAAGACTTGACATAATTGTCATCGGTTACTTTTATTACTTAGAGCAATAAGTGTTTCGAATAGTTGTGGCGAAAATCATCTTAATATAAAACGTTTTGACTTTCTATTGTGTGCTATTGGAATGTACTGTCTCTTATTAGCATTACAGGAAGTACTATTTTTCCTCACTTACTAAATCATGACAAAAATAGCAATAAATAGAATTGACCGCACACAATCTCCCTCTTTTTCGTATTATGGAATGAGAAGATTTGGATTTTATTGTTTTCCCTAAAATTATTATTATTATTATTATTATTATTATTATTATTATTATTATTATTATTATTATTATTATTATTATTATTTCAGTAGATGAAACCTATTCACATGAAACAAGCACACCAAAGGGGCTATTGACTTGAAATTCAAGCTTCCAAAGAATGTTGGTTTCAACCTCCCACCGCAGCAGACACTACACTGCAGCAGTAACTGATCATGACACAGAGCCAGTGACTTGTCATCGCCCTGGGGGAGACGCGAACCAGCGACATCTGAGTGGCACGCCACGACACTAACCACTATACCAGCGAAACAATTTCCTACGACGTTTCTTTTAACTGTAGTATTGTTTTTTTTTTCTCTTTTAAGGGATCATAATCAGAAAATAAAATTTGCAACTGATTTTTAGCTTTTTACTCACATACGGATTTGATCATATGAATGGGCTTCGACTATTGTAAAAATACAATTTTCATAATAGAATAAATAATTAGATGGCAAAGACCTTACGAATCAATGTTTTGTGGGAAATGAGTATATTGCAAGTGGACATTTTCCTTTCAATCTTCCTTATGTTTCAATCTTATCTATAAAAAAATCATTAGCAAAATCTTATCTAACCTGATTGCTCGCTCCACAAATCAGGTCACAGTATGATACGCTTCCTATTAAATGTAAATTTTTCGTATTGGGACCACTGCGATAAAACTGATCACATACAAAATGACTACCCAAGAGACACACTCTCAACAGGTTGATTTCAGAGAGAGAGAGAGAGAGAGAGAGAGAGAGAGAGAGAGAGAGAGAGAGAGAGAGAGAGAGAGTCATCATTCGATCTACTTTGATATGGAAATATAATCTTCATCACTCACGCTGGATTCACATCTGAACCTTTTTCATCTCGAAATAACTTTATTAGGTTGCGATAGAAGACAAACTATCTTAACGCGTAAAGAGGAGAGGGAATATGTCGAAAAAATCTCGCTCACGGCGCCATCTTTGATTCGGGGCGGCTTCTTGCAGGTGTGCGTGAAAGATTATGTGATTTTTAGCTGCAGCGCATATAATTATGATGCATGTGTATGTATGTATTTATGTATGTATGTATGTATGTATTCACTCCTTACAGTTACGCTTGACACTGCAAGGGCTGATTTCCAAATGGAGAAATTCTGACGTCCGTGGAAAGTTTCGAACCCGCACCGATATGTCCGAATGAGGATTATATCAACTTATTAAATTTGAGAAAGTTTGGAAGAAAGTATGACTCTTAAGCTTCTTTTCCCCCAACAACTGCACCTAGCCAGTTCCAAGCTAATGCATATCTGTAACGTTTCACAAGAAGTTTAACTACAGGCAATGGACATTTATACACACGTACATACATTGCATGTTTGTATGTGTATGTATGTATGTATGTATGTATGTATGTATGTATATATATATATATATATATATATATATATATATATATATATATATATATATATATATATATATATATATATATATAGATGACTTTGAACATTCATGCTGTAATGCAGACTGATATGAATAAGTATATGTGTTATTTTTATGTTCATTATATATTGCTCTGAATCGATTAGATGATACCAACAACTTAACTATAACTGCTTCCAGAAACTTTTTTTGAAATTAAATATTTACTTATATACCTGACGTCAAGAATTAGTATCAATCACATAACATGATACTATAAGTGAGACATTTTAAACGGTTATGACGACTTGAGAGAGAGAGAGAGAGAGAGAGAGAGAGAGAGAGAGTTATCCAGGATATATTACCCAAAAAGATAAATGAACTTCCCAACAGACATTTCAGCTCAAAAGCTGAATTCAATTCGAAATGAAAAATTTGCCCCGATATCGAATTCTACAATAATTTTCCCAGCATTTGGTGGAAATACCAATCTAGTTTATTTGCATACCTGGAATTTGTTGCTGATAATCAATGCAATAACATTTTACTAAAATATTACCAGATACTCCAAGTATCCATCTATCAGAAAACGAAAGATAAACAGGTAGAAAATAAGTATCACTTTACATGAAATGGACTAGTTGACCCGTTATTTGAAATAAGGAAAATGATAGGCAAAGTAATACCGGTTTCTACAAGGACATCTTTTAAAGGGATTAAATCACATATTTATGTAGCATATTCTACAGAAATCACTCAACATCAGCAATGGACATCTCCAGTTTATAATGTCCAAGAAGGCGGATGATCTTGAATATACTTAAAAGATAGTCATAGTGAATTACTGTATTTCACTCTTCTAGGGGAAAATTAAATCTCAACTCTGTTATTCCTGACGTCCAGGTTACGGATCGTTCGAGGGAAAATAATACAAAGAACCATTAGAAAGCAGAAGATGAAAGAATGGCACCAGGAAGCATTTGAAAATGACGCGTTCGTACGTCATAAGTGATCCAGAGGAAATACATGTATATAAAAAAAAACATCCAGTTCTTCACAAGTTCTGGGACTGGTCCATATGAGCAAAAATGATCTAAAGAGAAAATGAATTAATTGGTAGTATATTAATGCACA